>NW_022059917.1:0-41954 GCF_007399415.2 Gopherus evgoodei | reverse complement strand
TACCTACTTCGTCGGATATTCACCCACGAAAGCTCATGCTCCAATAAGTCTGTCAGTCTATAAGGTGCCACAGGACTCTTTGCTGCTTTCATGTTGTGATCACCCAGGCTCATCTAAGTTCAGTATTGCTGATGGCGCAGTATAGAAAGACTCAGGAGGTTTAAAATAAGCATAAATCTATTTTATTTTTTAAATTAATATCGTGTGTGTGCTACAAATATGGGTGTTACATTTTGGGGGGTGACCCAGCCCAATGAGAAGTTGTTGCCACTTGTCCTGTAACCCTGAGTGCCTTAAAATGCTCTGCTGCTATAGCTCCCAGGCAGGACACTCCCAACCAACATACAAGCAGGCACTAAGTATGTGTGTCTCCCTTCAGCAACTCTGAATCCAGCAGCCCGCTTACACCACCACTGCAACACTTTTGTCTCCACCAGCTTTGGTTACTATTAAGCAAGCAACTCCAGTGCACGCCACCTGTCCTGAATTTCCTCAAAACTGTCTGCCTGAAAATGTCCAGCCCTCTCCAGAAACATTCAGAAGATTAATAAGGATGGTTTGTTCTTCTAAAGAGACAAAAGCATATGACAGCTTATTAACTTAACTGGGGTAAATGCACCCTTCCCTTCAAGCACAGCACTGAGGTGGTTGATTGTAAGAAATAAAACAGGTTAATTAACAAAGGACGTGGTCTCACTTTAGCCTAAATAGAAAGAATAAAGTTAAAATGGGTTACAAATCAACAGAAGTAAAAATACGGTTGCTAGTTGCTAAGACTTATCAAGCTATGGCCTTGGTTCAAGGTAGATGGCGGTAGATTTCTTACTAGTCTTTCTTTTTACAGCCATACTGACTTTCTCTCAGTCAGGACATTCCACAGAAATGCAAGGTACTACTTTCCCTTATCTTCCTAAGTGAAAGATCTTTGCATCAGCAGATTTCTCACCCATATTCAGTACCCAGAAACTACAACCCCCTTGGCTGAAGAACCCATCTTTCTCAGCTTGCGAGAGCTCTGGCCCCTTGTCTGTCCAGTGATGGATGCCAAGATGGCTTCTTCTCTCTCTTTATATTTCCCTTAATTCACTGCTTTGTCCCCAGATTCAGGATCATCCCATGCTGTTCTTCCATTCCTGTGAAGCCATCCTCCTGCTGATTCGTATGTAAATTTGTTTTCTGTTGTGTTTTTTGTCACCTTGCTGAATTTTGTTGGAGACAGATAACTGCCTTTCCTCTGTTTGGGATAGTACCTTTATATCAACTACACATGACCTGCATGGTTCAAACACTTTTCATTCACAGACTTCAAACCATAGTATAAGTGAGTATTCATAATTTCTCATGTAGTGTAAGTGCATACATTTCACAATGATGATAATCACCAGTGTGTGAGTCTTTCATAATAGACCTTACTTGATGCACTTTTATAATACAACCAATTGTATGCAGTATTATTGTATTTGAATTCCAGACCCTCGTCTTTATAGCCCAAATAAAGTTTCTCTTTTCTGCTAGGGTGTTGACACCATGTTGTCTTCTCCTCTGATTATTAGCTTGATATGTAAATAGACCTTCATTATGTCTTCCTGCCGACCAGGTTGTACAGATCAACAAATACATTTTTGTCTAGAGCAGACTGTGGCTATGTCTACACTATTGTGGTAAGTCGACCTATGCTACGAGTTACCATGGGGTCTACAACACAGGGGGTTGACAGGAGAAAATCTCCTGTTGACTTACCTTACTCTTGTCATCGGGAGTAGAGTACAGGGGCCAACAGGAGAGAGATCTGCAGTCGATTTGGCGGGTCTTTACTAGACCCACTAAATCGACCACCAGTGGATGGATCGGTCTCAGAGTGTCGATCCCCACTGTAGTGTAGACTTGCCCTGTGGTTATGCATTGCTTGCCAAACCTATTAAGAACATATCCATAGCTCTTTTGTACACACTTCGTACGCACATCATGCAAGAATATTAGAGACCAGTGTAGTGTTAGCTTTTCAGTGATATGCTACATGGCATGTATCATGACAACAGTGTGTTAGGTGCAGTGAGCACATCAGGCCTGACAAGAGTTACTGACAGAGTAGTGAATCTCAAATGGACCTCTGTCTCACTCTGGGTACTAATGTATTGTCCAACGCAACAATATGAAAACACCCACAAGGATAGTTACCAAATAAAATGGGAGATCAAAGTTGAGCTGCTGTTGAGTTGCAGTAGTTACAGTCTAAAGTCTTCTGGTATTATTGTATGAACTCCAGATACCAAACGATGCATGTTTCCAGAAAGTGAGGGAAAGGGGGGGGTATCGCAGGTTACAGATTCCATGACTTTGATTTTGGTCAACTGGTTGCCTATCAATAAGCAACTAATGGATGGCATTTGGTTGTTAGGCAATGTCTGAGGTAAACTGTATGCTGTGGTGTTTTTTGTAAAAGTTGTTAACATTTCCTACTGTACAGTATTTGAAAATTTTAGACTGTCTCTTGTACATTTGTGGAAAAGAAGTGAATTGCTATCTTAACGTTGCAAGGCATAATGTATCCAATCAATTGTATGTTGTTATAACTATTTATGCATTTATAAGTTTCTACCTTTAATACACAGGTGAACAATATCAGACTCATTAGAAAACAAAAATTAAAACCAGTTCTACTGCGGAGGGAAAAGGAGGAGAAAAAGGAGGGCAATACAGTCTTAAAATTTATATTAAGCTAGCTAGCCATCTAAAATCGGAGACAATGCCAATGTTTTAAGTAACAGTTGTGAGCACCCAAATCCCAGTCAAGTGTCTTAAACAAAAATCATGAGACCATATTTTCTATCAACGGGCCTTTACTTTTCTTGTCCTAAACCTTGCCTGCACTGTAAGACCTTGTGCTGTTTTCACTGGATCTTGCAACCAGACCAGTGTCATGCCAAGTCAATATCTGAATAGGAATTTTTCAGTAAGTGGTAAAAACGAGGCATCCTTGTTGCACCTTAGAGACCAACAAATTTATTTGGGCATAAGCTTTTGTGGGCTGTAACCCACTTCATCAGATGCATGGAGTGGAAAATACAATAGCCCATGAAAGCTTATGCCCAAATAAATTTTTTAGTCTCGAAGGTGCCACAAGGACTCCTTGTTTTCTTGGCTGATACAGACTAACACAGCTACCCCTATGAAACCTGTCACCAATAAGTGGTGTTACTTCACTTGTGACTTAAGAAAAGGTGCCATCTACATTCTTACCACTGGGGCACCGTGGAGGTATGTGCCCTGTTAGGGTATGTCTATACTACGGGATTATTCCGATTTTACATAAATCGGTTTTGTCAAACAGATTGTATAAAGTCAAGTGCACGCGGCCACACTAAGCACATTAATTCGGTGGTGTGCATGTACCAAGGCTAGCATCGATTTCTGGAGCATTGCACTGTGGATAGCTATCCCGTAGCTATCCCATAGTTCCCGCAGTCTCCCCCGCCCATTGGAATTCTAGGTTGAGATCCCAATGTATGATGGTGCAAAAACTGTCGTGGGTGATTCTGGGTAAATGTCGTCACTCATTCCTTCCTCCATGAAAGCAACGGCAGACAATCATTTCGCCCCCTTTTTCCCTGGATTGCCCTGACAGTCGCCATAGCATGGCAACCATGGAGCCCGTTTTGCCTTTTGTCACTGTCACCGTATGTGTGCTGGATGCCGCTGACAGAGGCAGTACTGCAGTGCTACACAGCAGCATTCATTTGCCATTTCAAGATAGCAGATATGGTTATCAGTCGTTCTGTACCGTCTGCTGCTGTCATGGGTGCTCCTGACTGACCTTCGCTGAGGTCAGCCGAGGGCACAAAGACAAAAATGGGAATGACTCCCCAGGTCATTCCCTCCTTTATGTTGTATCTAAAAATAGTCAGTCCTGCGTAGAATATGGGGCAAGTGTGCTAGAGAACCAGTGTACCAGAGAGCACTGCCGCTTCGTGTCAGATCCCACAGAAATGATGAGCTACGTGCCATTCTAGGGGGGTGCCCCTGCAACAACCCCACCCGTTGCTTCCCTGCTCCTCCAGCCCTCCTGGGCTACCGTTGCAGTGTCCCCCCCATTTGTGTGATGAAGTAATAAAGAATGCAGGAATAAGAAAAACTGACTTTTTAGTGAGATAAAATGAGGGGGAGGCAGCCTCCAGCTGCTATAATAGCCCAGGCAGGACATTAAATGGTTGGGGGGAGAGGAGCCCAGCATCCCACTGCTATGATAGTCCAGGCAGTACAGAATCTTTTCTTTAGACATGGGGGGGGGGCTGGTGGAGCTCAGCCCCCAGTTGCTATGATGAAGACGGTTACCAGCCGTTCTGTACCATCTACCAGGAATGACCGGGAGTCATTCCTATTTTTACCCAGGCGCCCCTGGCTGACCTCACCTGAGGCCAGCCAGGAGCACTCACGGGCTGATGATGACGATGGATAGCAGTCATATTGTATCGTCTGCCACCATGGAGGAGAGGGGAGAGGATGCTGCTGTTCAGTGCCGCAGCATCGCGTCTACCAGCAGCATCCAGTAGACATACGGTGACATTGAAAAAAGTCAAGAAACAATTTTTTCCCTTTTCTTTCACTAGGGGGGAGAGGGGGTAAATTGACGAGCTATACTCTGAACCACCCCGGACAATGTGTTTGACCCTACAAGCACTGGGAGCTCAGCCAAGAATGCAAATGCTTTTTGGAGACTGCAGGGACTGTGGGATAGCTGGAGTCCTCAGTATCCCCTCCCTCCCTCCATGAGCATCCATTTGATTTTTGGCTTTCCGTTACGCTTGTCACGCAGCACTGTGCTGAGTCCCTGTTGTGGCCTCTGGAGATTTTTTCAAATGCTTTGGCATTTCGTCTTCTGTAACGGAGCTCTGATAGAACAGTTTTGTCTCCCCATACAGCGATCAGATCCAGTATCTCCCGTATGGTCCATGCTGGAGCTCTTTTTGGATTTGGGACTGCATCACCACCCGTGCTGATCAGAGCTCCATGCTGGGCAAACAGGAAATGAAATTCAAAAGTTCATGGGTCTTTTCCTGTCTACCTGGCCAGTGCATCTGAGTTCAGATTGCTTTCCAGAGTGGTCACAATGGTGCACTGTGGGATACCGCCCGGAGGCCAATACTGTTGATTTGCGGCCACACTAACCCTAATCCGATATGGTAATACCGATTTCAGCGCTACTCGTCAGGGAGGAGTACAAAAACCGGTTTAAAGAGCCCTTTATATCAATATAAAGGGCCTCGTTGTGTGGACGGGTGCAGCGTTAAATCGGTTTAACGCTGATAAATTTGGTTTAAACGCGTAGTGTAGACCAGGCCTTAGACACAAAACCAAGGTCCTGGACACTTGTGCTTACTAGAGTTTCCATAGCAATATCTTCTTTTGAAAAGCACAGATGTTAACTCTAGTGTTTTGGGCAAATAACTCAGGTAATTGCTTTCCACTTACGTGTATTTTCCCCTCCTAATTCAAATGGAGGAAGATAGTCACTGCTTCAATTCTAAACTGCGCAGTATTGTGTATTGTCAAACAGTTGCAACTGAGGTAATTGCATTTCAGCAGTGAATGGAGTGGCCCTTGACTGTTGTTTGCTTCACAATTTTTGTTTAAATGTCACACAGTTTTTCTTAAACCTTTTTATATTGCCTCCATATTTTCTTCCTCTCCAGTTTCTTCCTCCCTTAAACAATCTGTTTTCTTTTCATTATTTTCTTGTGCATTATTTTTGTAGTGTCTGGTTGTTCACTAAGGGTTTTTTCCTTTTGCAATAAACTTAATTCTTTATTAAACTCTCCCTCTTGTCCTCCTTTGTTTTTCTTTCTCCTAAAGAAAGGATTGTGACTCTCTTAATGTGTCTTTTTGTAAGGAGTATGACCAGCTCCAGGGTGAGGCTGTATACATGAGAGAGAGAGCGCTGCTGCCATAATCCTACAGCTTTTGTTCCTCTTTCAGACACTGCTGCTGCTCCCAGCAGCCAATTTTTGCTGGTCCTGTAAGTGGCCTAGTAAGTTGTATCCCACTGTATGTAAATACAGTCCAACCAATTACTAAAAGACATTTCAGCTGCATCTGAAGAGAAGGAAACATTGATTACGAAATCCTTGATTGTCCTGTGTGGGAAGTGGGAATCAAAGAGGGTGCAAGGAGTTTGTTAATCTCTCTCTTAAAAGAAAATGGTACACGTGTGATGTGCTGAAATATCTGGAGCAGTTCGAGCAGCTGGGAGAGAGGGGGGAGAAGAGAAGCATTTTTAAAGTGATAGTTCATTTATTATTTAATTTCAGACAAAAAGTAGTTGTGGACAATGCCTTAAACTGCAAAATCTTTAGTCAGGAATTGTCTTTTATGTGTTAGTATAGTGCTTCCTATAATGAGAGCATATTTTTCATTAGGGCTCATGAATGCTAGTAGGTATTGTCCCTATTTTTCAGATAGCAACACTGAGTCTGAGACTTCTTTTTTTAAAAAGTGATCTTACATTGATTTCTTCTAGTAAATGGAGCATGCCTGCCTATTGACTTCTCCCTGGCACCACTTAAACTGTATCATATAAGAGAGATGGATGCCAGGGAGTCCCAATTTTCAGTGTTTGGTTGCAACCTGTGACATACCCTCTGTCCTTGGGCAAGTTGCTTTACCCATCTGCCTCAGTTTCCCCATTTGTAAAAGATTTGAGACCTACCTCTGTTGTACATTGCAGTGACTAATCTGTAAAATAGCATTTTTGAAAAGTTAATTGAATGCCAAGTATTAGTTTAGTATTTGTATTAATATTTTTAAAGGTGGGGAAAATGAGAGACCCCTAATTTTGTATACTTGTGGATCAAATTCTCTCCCCAGTTGCAGAGGTGTAGAGTTTTGTGGACTTTACCATTTTATGTATTGCTCCTTTGGAAGAATAAAGTGAGCACTGAAACCTATTCCTAAAACTAAAATCAGTTTCCCCTCCACTGTGAGATGAGTTTTTCTATACAGAACTTCTGATCTAATTGAGTGTACATCTGACTGAAGAGGGGCAGTGTTGGGGGCTGAGACCCAGGGCTCTCAGCTCCATGTAGCTCTCTGCCGGGAGCCAAGTCTCTCGGCAGCCATTCAGGCTTCTTACCAGCCTGCAGGGAGTGGGGGCCAGCCATTTGGCCTTCTCACCTCCCTGCAGGGAGTGGGAAGCTGGGTGGCTGCAGTCTGGGTTTTAGCTGCCCAGCTTTCTTGACAATTTCACGGCTCCAACATAGAGCCCTGACATTGATAAGACAGCCAACAACCAAAGGAAGTAAGGCAGTGTTTACATAGATACTGCATCACCCTAACTACACCGACATAAGCCTACGCCTCATGTGAGGGTGGAGTTATGATGTCAGTGTAGCAGGACACTTACATCGGTGGAACAAGGCTGTAGTGTGTACACTGACATAATTAGGTTGATATAAACTGATAATTTTCTCCCATGGATAAGGGGTATTAGGGGAAAGTGGGACAGGAGAGACTAGTCCAGCGGTCAACAACCTTTCAGTAGTGGTGTGCCGAGTCTTCATTTATTCACTCTAATTTAAGGTTTCACGTACCAGTAGTACATTTTAATCTTTTTAGAAGGTCTCTTTCTATAAGTCTATAATATATAACTAAACTATTGTTGTATGTAAAGTAAATAAGGTTTCAGAATGTTTAAGAAGCTTCATTTAAAATTAAATTCAAATGCAGAGCCCCCTGGACTGATGGCCAGGACCCGGGCAGTGTGAGTGCCACTGCAAATCAGCTCATGTGCCGCCTTCCGCACCCGTGCCATAGGTCGCCTACCCCTGGACTAGTCATTACACTATACTTCAAATCTTAAAACTCATCTATGCCATGTTGCCTGCAAACTGCTAAACACTGGGTTAGTAACTGGTGTGCTGGGACTACTGGTTATTGCACTGATCATGTCACTGTTTCCTTGTGCTTTCCCTGTCTGTGGTTGTATCCATCTGTTATTTCATGTTTAGATTGTAAGCTCTTTGAGGCGGGGACATTGTCTAGCACAATAGGCACCCGGTCCTGTAGGTATTACTGCAATAAAAGTAACTCCAAAGATACAGCCTGTGTAGGGTAAGGTATTCAATAGATCCAGGAGGTGAAAAGTAATCAATTGTTTGAATTAAGTCAATTAAAAACAATCTACTGTTGATGACCACAATCGGCTGATCCAAAAGCAGCGGCATATTGTCCAGGAGAAGCTATAATCAGACCTCCATTATTAAAGAGATGGGCATGGTGACTATCTGAAATTACTTGTGGAAGTAGACACACTACCCTTCATCAAATGAAGCACCCTTTGCAGGGATGTAAAAGCTTTAAATACAGACTCTAGATCTGATCTGATTTCTACAGTAGTGTTGGTTGAAATTTTTTATTCGAAAAAAAATTTTTTTTTGAAAACAGAGCCGGCTCCAAGAGTGCAACTGTCCAAGCAAAAAAAATAAAAATAAAAAAGCGAAAGTGTCTGAAATGTCACCTCGGAATTGTGCCGCCCCAAGCATGTGCTTGCTTTGCTGGTGCCTACAGCCGGCTCTGGATGAAAAGTAGCTTTTCAACTGAAACTGCCATTTTGGTCCATTTTCAGTTTTAATTATAGAAAACAAAAAATATTTTCTCTCCCTTCTCTTCCTCCTCTTTTGCAGGGGAATGAAGAGGGGAGAGAGAAGAGAGGAAAAAATAGAGAATTATTCATCTTTTGTTAAAAAGCTGAAAAACTCCACTAAAATCCAACAGATTAAGACTTTGATTTCATTTGAAAATGTTCATGGAAAATACACTTTTGTCCAATCAGCTCTATTTTGTAGCATTTTCCTTTGGGTATTTTATTAAAGGGAGAATTGGCAGCTAGAAATAGAATAGTTACCTGTTCCTACGTGAAGCAAACAAACTCCTGTTAAAAAGTAGATTGTACATTGCTTGTGAATGTAAAGAAGAGCACAGCCAAGTCTCACTCAATTTCAACAGCTCTGGAACACAAGAATTAACATTGCTACATCTTCTCAATACATTTTGCAGTCAGGTCATACTAGACTGTGGGACACTTAAAAGGAAGACATTTGTGATAGTGAAAAAACTTTATATAATACACATCCTTCGGTTCTTTCTTGATTCATTGTTACCCAATGGAACAATAAGAGCACTTTAGATGGGCTTACTGTGCTCTGCAGATATGAACTAATGAATCCGCATAGTTTCTTTGTTTACTACGTAGGTGTTAACCCCATTTTAACCCATAGACAAAATGAGGATGAGATGAAGTGACTTGGTCAAAGCCACAAAACAAGTGTGTTTAGCAAAAGAACTCCGGACTAGGGGTGTGCAAATAACCAATTTTTCTGTTCAGTGGCCAAACCAAAAATAATTTTACAATTGCTTTAGGTTAAAAAAAGTTTTGTTGAATTTTTTAGGTTATTTCTTTGCCTTTTTTATATAAAACAAAGTAAATTTTGAAATGAAAAGTTTGAGCGTTGGCCCGCTAAACCCAGTGGGCCATTTAGGGATCTGGAGCAAAAATCTGTCAGGCAGAGTACTTGGTCCTGCTGTGAAGGCAGGGGACTGGACTCGATGACCTTTCAAGGTCCCTTCCAGTTCTAAGAGATAGGTATAGCTCCATATAATATACACAGCTAGGAATTGGAAAAAATTAAACCTTTTGAGTATTCTGATTTTATTTTGACCAAAACCATGGTGAATTCAGTACAAAGTTGCCAAATGTTCCAGTTGACCTGACACTGCTTTTTTTTGGGCAAAGTTTTATCCAAAAAATTTCAATTAGGGATTTTTCTGACTCCCAGAACGGTGCATTATTTCTTCTCTAGATGACGTCCTGCCTTTATTTTGATACTGGAATTCATCCTCGCTCTAGCAAGATTCCTTTTTTTATTAATGTGAGGTAACATACTTTCTTTCATACCCCATCTGTTTGTTTCTGTGCTGTCATGCTCTAAATTTCCTTATCCCTTCAGTATGCCCTCTTCATCTGACATAGTGTCCCTGAGCTGCAGAGGTTGCAGGTTCAACTGGGTAAATGGGGCAACTCCAGTGCCCAAGGGAGAAATACTGCTTGTCAGATTGATGCTGTATTTTCTGTCTGCTTTGACACAGCTGACTGCTGCTGCTTTGCATGCTGTTTGTCATACACCAGGCTGAAGAAACACTCTGATTCCAGAGCCCATTGTGAACCGTTGACACAAATCAGCTGTATGCACATTTTCTCTTCCACTGCTATCATACAAGTTTTAGACCATAGTGCAGGGCATTCTAATTAGAGGATTTTGTAAGCTGTACTGGTACATGAAGACTATCTTGGATGCTTTAGCTTTATATTCTATTGTGTGTAAGTTTTTCATTTCAACCTTAGGGGCTATTTCCATTCTCTAAATGTAAAGCCAAGGTAACTTAAGAGTGTTGAAAATTATCACCTAGATCAGTTGCTAGCTTAATACAAAAACATGAGTGATCTTTGAACATGGCTGAAGGCAGTATTTCCTAAACTTCTGAATGTTGAAACTCTCTTTGGGAAAATTAAACCAAATGTTCTGTAGTGTTCACACCCTGATATTGCTGCATTGTGCGAGGCATGAGAACATGATAATGAAATGGACTATAAACAATTAAATTGTCCAGTCTAGTTTTTAATGGCTACATTGAGAGAAATGTAAAAACAGTAAAACATAAAATGGATTTTTAAAATTGTCCACTTAAATTGAAAATATATTAATCTTAACATGGGAATGGTGAGTTGGAGGAGCCAAGGCCTCATTAAACTATCAACTCAGTCACTTGCTGATATAAACCGTGATGGTAGAATCCCTAAAGGTAGGTGGTATCAGGACACAAACACATGTTGGCGTGAGGGTCAGACAGACTTGCACATAGTTCAGAATCCTATAATTTAGAGGACCGTAACCCAACGTATAATGGTGAGATATAAAAATGGGAGTAAGTTGCATTGAGGAGAGCACTTCTGAAAAGGAATGGCGTTTAAGGGAAGATGGAAGGGACAGACTGAGAGCTTTGATGTACAGGAAAAAGGATGGTCTAATTGTTGAGTTTAACCTCCAAGTTGTTTCAACCTGAAGAGTAGGAGAAAGAGTTGGGGACAACTCTCCCCAGATGGGCTAGGGCCACGAAGCACTATAGAGTGAGCACTGCACTGATTTGTTGCACAGGGAGAGGGAGGCCATGATTTTTCTGCGGCTGTATCAGTTTATCAGCCTACAACTTGGCTCTGCTAGCCAGTGACTTGATGATGTCCTTTCTGCAGCCAGTAACTTCTTCCTTTATGGCTTGCCAATGAACGTGTGGATTAGGATGCGTGCGAATGGGTGAGAAGTAAGCGAGGGTGGCACACAGAGCCAGCACAAAAGAGAGGCTCTGGATTTAACCATTATCGTCCTGATTCTACAAGCGTTTTGCACAGCAAGATCTCTACAGCCATGCTGAATCCAGTGCAGACTAGGGGAGATGACAGAGGAATCACCAGAGAAAAGAGTCAGAAACCAGTGAAACAAGCTTGACATCCTGGACAAAATACAACATGGACGGGACAAAATGCAACATGGTTTTACAAAAGGCAGATCGTGCCAAACCAACCGGATCTCCTTGTCATAACATATTTCCCAGATTTGGACCTTAGCGTCCAAAATATGGGTGTTAGCATGAAAACCTCCAAGCTTAGTTACCAGCTTGGACCTGGTAAAGCTGCCACCACCCAAAAAATTAGTGTTTTGGGGCACTCTGGTCCCCCCAACAACCTTCCCTGGGGACCCCAAAGACCCAAATTCCTTGAGTCTTACAACAAAGGGGAATAAACCATTTCCCCCCCCTTCTCCCTTCCAGGTGTTCCCTCCCTGGGTTCCTGGAGAGATACACAGAAGCAAGCTCCGTGAATCTAAACAGAGGGACTCCACCCTCCCCGTTTCCAGTCCTGGAAACACAAGTACTTCCCTCTTTACCCAGAGGGTATGCAAAGTCAGGCTTAGTAAATCTAACACAAAGAGATTTTCCCCCTGACTTCTTCCTCCCACCAATTCCCTGGTGAGTTGCAGACTTAATTCCCTGGAATTCCCACTAAAGAAAAACTCCAACAGGTCTTAAAAAGAAAGCTTTATATAAAAAGAAAGAAAAGGACATAAAAATGGTCTCTCTGTATTAAGGTGACAAATACAGGGTCAATTGCTTAAAAGAAAAATGAATAAACAGCCTTATCCAAAAAGAATACAATTTAACACATTCCAGCAACTACACACATGTAAATACAAAAGAAAACAATATAAACCTATGGTTTTCCTATCTTTGTACTTACAACTTGGAAACAGAAGATTAGAAAGCTGGAGATAGAAAAATCACTCTCATAGCCGAGAGGGTCAGACCCAAGACAAAGGACAAAGAACCCACACACAAACTTCCCTCCACCCAGATTTGAAAAAGTCTTGTTTCCTGATTGGTCCTCTGGTCAGGTGTTTCAGGTTACTGGTGTTACCACTTTACAGGTAAAAGAACATTAACCCTTAGCTATCTGTTTATGACACTCCTTCTTTGAGAAGGTAACAGATTTCTTAGACAAAGGAAACGCATGGATCTAATTTACTTCGATTTCAGTAAGGCTTTTGATACAGTTCCACATGGGAATTATTAGCTAAATTGGAAAAGAGGGTTCCACATGGGGGATTATTAGCTAAATTGGAAAAGATGGGGATATGAAAATTGAAAGGTGGATAAGAAACTGGTTAAAGGAGAGACTACAACTTGTACTGAAAGGTGAACTGTTAAGCTGGAGGGAGGTTACTAGTGGAGTTCCTCAGGGATTGGTTTTGGGACCAATCTTATTTAATCTTTTTATTACTGACCTTGGCACAAAAAGTAGGAATGTGCTAATAAAGTTTGAGGATGAGACAAAGCTGGGAGGTATTGCCAATACAGAGAAGGACTGGGATATCATACAGAAAGATCTGGATAACTTTGTAAACTAGAGTAATAGTAATAGGATGAAATGTAATAGTGAAAAGTGCAAGGTCATGCATTTAGGGACCAATAACAAGAATTTTTGTTATAAGCTGGGGACGCATCAGTTGGAAGTAACAGAGGAGGAGAAGGACCTAGGAGTATTGGTTGATCACAGGATGACTATGAGCTGCCAATGTGATATGGCTGTGAAAAAAGCTAATGCAGTCTTGGGATGCATCAGGTGAGGTATTTCCCGTAGAGATAAGGCACTGGTTATACAAGGCACTGGTGAGACCTCATCTGGAATACTGTGTGCAGTTCTGGTCTCCCAGTTGGAATTCATCCTTCTTAAACATGGAATAGGTACAGAGAAGGGCTACTAGGATGATCTGAGGAAAACCTGTTTTATGAAAGGAGACTCAAAGAGCTTGGCTTGTTTAGCCTAACCAAAAGAAGGCTGGGGGGAGATATGATTGCTCTTTATAAATATATCAGAGGGATAAATACCAGGGAGGGAGAAAAATTATTTAAGCTCAGTACCAATGTGGACACAAGAACAAAAGGATATAAACTGGCCATCAGGAAGTTTAGACTTGAAGTTAGACAAAGGTTTCTAACCCTCAGAGGAGTGAAGTTCTGGAACAGCCTTCCAATGGGGAGCAGTGGGGGCATAAGATATATCCGGCTTCAAGACTAAGCTTGATAAGTTTCTGAGGGGATGGCATGATGAGATAACCTAATTTTGGCAATTAATTGATCTTTGACTATTAGTGGTAAATATGCCCAATAGCCTGTGATGGGATGTTATATGGGATGGGATCTGAGTTACTACAGAGAATTCTTTCCTGGGTGTCTGGCTGGTGAGTCTTGCCCACGAGCTCAGGGTTTAGCTGATCGCCATATTTGGGGTTGGGAAGGAATTTTCCTCCAGTGCAGATTGGCAGAGGCCTTGAGGGGGTTTCGCCTTCCTCTGCAGCGTGCAACACAGGTCACTTGCTGGAGGATTATCTGCACCTTGAGGTCTTTAAACCACAATTTGAGGACTTCAATAGCTCAGATATAGGTTAGGGGGTTGATACAGGAGTGGGTGGGTGAGATTCTGTGGCCTGCACTGTGCTGGAGGTTAGACTAGAAGATCATAATGGTCCCTTCTGACCTTAGTCTATGATTCTAGTCCTGATCAGACATGCCAAGCCTGTGAAAAACCACCGCAGAAATTGGTCTTGGTTTTGGCTTAATGAGTTGCTTGTTGGATAGTTTTCGCTTGTTGTTTCTATTTTTTTATCAGCTCTCAGCAAGGGGGGGAGAGAGGGGTGCACAGTGGGCCCACCCCAATCCCAGCCTGCCTGCTGGGTGGATCTAGTCACATAGAGTTGGGGTTCTTAGGGATTGGCTTGTTTTGGCCTTGTTTTGAAATGGGATTCACTTGATTTTGGGCTTATTGTGAAAGTCAGGGTGCTTCTTTACTGCGTGAAAGTTGGCAACTGTGGATCTGATCCCTGGGCCAGTGGGACTGGAAAATACCAACTTTTCCTGATATTTGATACAATCTACTACTCTTCACTTTTTGAATGTGGATGCACTGGGGGCATTTAAGAAGACAGCCAGTCCTTGCTGCCCCATTCCCCCTGGCCTGGGGTGCAGCTGTTAGTTAACAGGCCTGCCCTGCACTCCATACCTTAAAGGTCCCCATAGCTCTGGATAGTGAAGCCCTGCCCTGGAGGTCATCCTCTGCATGCTCAGAGGCACCTGCACTTCAAACTAGACTGGCCAAAGCCACCAGCAAGGAGAAGGCTCAGTCCTGCACTGGCAGGGAGGGATTTGTTCAGTGCTCAAGCCCTGGCCTGGCTTTACTGACACAGGCTACAGCCTGATGGAAAAGTCTGGTGAGAGAACTCCCCCACGTTTGACTTCACTCCGCGCAGCACCTGCCCCCTCGGCCTGCGCTGCAGCGCCCCCTGCAGCGGAGAACAGAGAGGAGTGAGGGGAAGGCAGCACCGCGCTGCCCAGGGCCATAGCAACAAAGAACGTGACCCCCTCTGAACATATGTCCAGGGCCCCTTACAATGCAGAAACTGGAATGCGGTATTTATTTTATACAATATACAGGGTTCATATTATGTATACATAGGCCTACAGTGTACATGTATTCTGTATTTACGCAAAGCACTTCTTTCGAGCCTTGTTCTCCGCAAATTGGTTAATCAATGCGTCATAGTCCAGAGATCTGGCAATCTTGTTTTCGATTGAGATAACTGCAAGCGCAGAAAGCCTGTCATCTGTCATGGTTGAGTGCAGGATATTCTTGATCAGTTTCATTCTGCTGAAGCTCCTTTCAGCACCAGCGACAGTAACTGGTGTGGTCAGAAAAATTCTGATGCAAATGCAAAGATTCGGATATATCTCCTGAAGGCTGTTCTTGTATATGTACGTTAAAAAAATTGTTTGCCGTGACAAGTCCTCTCTCTTTCTCGATGACATAAATAAAACGATTCAATTCCATTATGAGTTCGTTGGCATCAATGTCTCCCATTTTTCTTTCAAAATTTTTGCTGTGATTCTCCAGTTCATTTTCTCTGTGACACTGCTTCAGGCTGTTAGTGTTGTACAGAAATCCAAACAACTTATACCACTCCACGAGTTGGTCAAATCGCGACGAAACAGAAGATATGGCCTGATCAGTGAGAACAAGAAAGAACTGTGATTTGAATTTTTCTTCGGCAGAAAGACGACTCAAATCATCAGCACATTCATAATCAAACATTCTCTTCCTACGTCGCACCCTGGTTTCTGGAAACACCTGCTCAATACCCATATGCTCTGCTATTTCACGTGCATTTGTGACCACAGAGTAATATCCTGTATTTCGATAGTCTTCCAAAAACTTCATTGTAGCACCGACTTCTGCCTGCAGTACGTCAATTGACACATCTGGTGACTGAATTAATTTGCTGATTTTATTGACGTGAAATAGTATATCGTACCACGTGTACACAGTCAGAACAAAAGGCCACATAGTAACATGGTCTAAAAGCACACTGGCTTCTGTTGCTGTATTGCCATCTTTCTTTTGGAGCGCATATTCTTGCAAAGATGACAAAGCATTGCACAATTCTTCAAGGTGATAATGCAATGGCTTCACAGCATCAATTCTCGACTCCCAACGAGGGTCCGATTACCCTTTAACAGATATTGGCATATGTTCTTGAAGTATATCCCAACGTGAAGTTGAAGAAGAAAAGATAACGTATATTCTGTTAATCAGACCGAAAAAGTCAACGGCATATTTCGATGACTTTGCCGCGTCTGAGATCACAAGATTCCAAGTGTGAGCTCCACATGGTACATACAAGACATGGTCATTTATTTCTAGCATGCGGGCTTGAACTCCTTTATTCTTTCCTCTCATATTTGCGCCGTTATCATAAGCTTGGCCTCTCATGTCAGCAATGTCTATTCCTAAGTTGTTTGCCTTTTCAAGAAACGCTTCCAATGAGCTCTCGCCAGTTGTATCATGAACATTAAGAAAACCAACAAACGCTTCACGAATATTGACACCATCTTCACCGTTGCATTCAACAAAGCGTAACGCCACAGACATCTGTTCTTCATGTGACACGTCGGGAGTACAGTCCAAAATAACTGAATAATATTTTGCTTTTTTAAGCTGCGCTATGTTGGCCTCTTGAATGTTACTGGCAACAAGTTGAATCAGCTCGTTTTGGATCTGTGGACTGAGGTACTGAACATGTGTCTCTGCCTTCTTAATCCTCTGTAAAAGTTCGCTGATGACAGTATCATACTTTGCAAGCAATTCAAACAGTCCCAAAAAGTTGCCATTCGAAGGATCGCCGAGCTTTTCATTACTTCCTTGAAATGCCAAGTTTCTTTCGGACAAGAAAATAATGACATCAACCATGCGTTTGACAACATTTCTCCAGAAATCTCTTTCTTTCAGAAAAGCCTGCAATTCGAGTTGGTCAATAAATGTACAGTTTACTATGCCTGACCGGACGTCGAACCATTTCACCATACAGTCTTGATGACCTTTGCCTGTTTCATGCTGCTGAAGTCTTTTTGACAGTGCTTTCCAAGCAGATGTTCCACGACGTAGCGGTATGTCGCCAGTGCCAAATAATTTACAACAAAAACAAAAAATGGCATCTTTCTGAACTGAGTACATTAACCATGAACGTCTTATTTTCTCACCAGTTGCCGTGGTTCGATAGAAATGAGTACTTGTGAACCTCCGCCTTTCCTCGTTAAATGGAAATTCGTAACTTTCATTCTGCTGCGATGGGCCACGTGCAACAATTTCACACACTTGCCTGTCCGATATTATAGACAGCCAGTCTCCTGGATCATCAGTCAGTGGTTCAGATTCAGATACTTCTTTCCCGGCAGCAGCTGGAATATCTGTCACAGTTTGTTTGGTAGAACAACTGGCTTCACCTTCGACCTCACTTGAAGCACTTCTGGATACTTCTGGATATGATTCGTCTCTGCTAGCGCTGTCCGTTTCATGTGCCTGTACCTGTACGTTGGATTGCAGCGCAAAATACGTTGACAACTTTGGAATTTTCTCAAGTTCCTTCTCGGCAAATTTTGCTGCCTTTCATTTACTAGCTCCGCTCTTATACATTCTCTTAGACATCACAAAGCACGCTTCTGCGTTGGAAACAATAAAAAACTAAACAACTAAATTAATAACATTTATCTGCCGACCACCATTATGAACGCAAATACACATTCTTTGAATGGGTCCAACTAAAATTCAAAACTCACCGACAGACAACTGATGTAGCCAATAGCATTATAATGTATCATAATGACTTCACGGTTTTGTCAGTAAAACCGACATGGATTGTGCAATAACGTCAATAAATGTCACTTACCTAGTTATACCTTACATTTTTTTTGCCATTTTTAGGGGCCCCCTTCCTTGCGGGGCCCCCTCCGGTCGGAGGGTACGGAGGGCGCTCGCTACGCCTCTGATCCTTCCCGTTTGTGCCACTTGCTTCTCACCCCCGATAGAATTTCTCTCTAGTTCTGCCCCTTTTCTCTCTCAGTGTCTCACACGGGCTATAAAATCCGTGGAGATTCCCCCCTTTCCCCTCCAATGATCAGCTCTCTCGTCTCCCCCGATTTCCCCCTGGTCTCTCCATGATGCTGATTTTCCACCTTCAGTTGCATAGTTCGTGACACGTTTTTTCTGCAAATCTCAAAGGCTGATATAAAGTACCCTAAACATTTGCCCCACTTCTCTCTAGTTGTCTATTTCTAATTGAATATGCCCTGAGATTTTCCCATTTCTCTAATTATAAAATACCAAGACAATCTCAGATTTGCACCTTTTCTCAGCTTCTTGAACATGGAAATAAAATGTTTGCAAATGGTGCCCATTTCCTCTCTATTCATTTAACAAATATTGATGTGAAACACTGAGATTTTTAACTCGTCTCTGATATAAAATCCCTTTGATTTTCCACTTTCCTCTCTATTTGCAAAAATAGAGCCAAAATCTCTCAGATTTCCAGCCTTTCTCTTTCATTTCTACGTTCTTTTCAAATGTCAATTAAAAAGCCTTTCCTGTTTGGGGCTGTTCCGCAATCCCAGCAACTTCTTCTTTCTTGGAGGAAACCTGTTGCCCTGAATCATTCTCCATCCTGGAGGCTGCAGGGGGTTAAATTTCCCGGTGCTGATCTTTCCCCTCTCCTTTGAGAACCATTTCTTCTCCCTTTCTCTGTGTTAAAATGTTTGCCGATGAAAGAGACCAGCCAGATATTTAATACACATCAAAGCCAGAGGCCTCCCCCGTTTGGGAGATCAGTGGTTCCCAGCTGCTAATGGGAGAGTTGGCTGGACCCTTTTCTTTTCTCCAGCTGGCATGGGATGAGGAGGTCACTCTGAGTGCAGTGTGAGTTGAGAAGTATCCCAAACCCCATGACAAAGGGTCTCTGTGAGGAGTTGATTCCCGTAGTGCTAAGACACAGCCAACTCTGGGGTGGATCCATGGTGGCCATTATTTGCTAGTGACAGGCCATGGACCTTTCTTGCCCTCCAGGCCTTCCATTCTCCTGTCAAAGAGGCATCTCCCAGGGGTCCCTCTGCCTGTGTGACTGTCCAGTAGGGGGCGGTGATAACTTTCTATCCACTTATCACAGACTGTGATGTAACAGGGTTGCTCTGGTGGCAAGGGATGTCTGTGTGGGGAGATTTCAGCTGGAGCTGAAGGGGCGTTGTGGTAGTGGGAGTTGTTTGGGTGACTGGGCAGGTGGGACCCTAATGAAATTGGTGGGTTCTGGAGGTTGGGGGGCGGGGTTGTGATCTGCCCAGCCCTGAGGCTTTGGGTCCTGGAGGTGGGTGTTGCTGTTGGCTGCAGAACAGTGGGGTTGGGCATCTCTTGAGAGTGGGGCAGGGAGTTAGAGGGAGCCTGGTGCTGTGTTTTTTTCACACCCCTGAGTGAGAAAGTTGCAGCGCTGTAAAGCGCCAGGGTAGCCAAGCCCAAGGAGTGACTCCAGATAGACAGTGGGGCAAATGAAATCAGCAATTCTCCCTGTGAGGAGGGGCTCTCATTAGCTGCTCTCCCCAGAGAGCTAAAGGAGGGAAGCGACTCAAACTCTCTGTCTCTCTCTGCTCAGGATCTTGGGGTTCAGCTTCCTGGGTCAGACGCTGCAGCGTCCATTGTGATCTGGGAGACCAGGCTGAGCAGCTGCTGCTCCCCCAGCGGGGTTCTGTGCTGGGAAGTGACCTTAATTAAAGCTTCTTCTCTGCTCGGCCCAGGGGATGACTTTCTCCAGCTGGTCCTAGCCCCCTAGGGCAGCCCTGGGCCCTGTTAATACTAAATTCTGTGCCAGAGACTCCAAGTAACTGAAAGGAACAAAGGGAAAATGCTGGGGTCTGGCCTTAAAATGACTCCACACAAACAGACCTCCCCCCCTCATTTCTCATCCCATTAGCAATTGCAGGAGCAAATCCAGGCATGAGGGAGCAAACTACCCAGGAGTGGGACTTTCCTACTAGACAGGCAGGGAGAGGGGATGGGAAAAGGAGAAAGAGAGATTGAAAGGGGCAATGAGAGAGAAGAGTTTTGAGGTGGGAGTGGAGGGAAGGGGAGAAGCCAGAGCTGCAAGTGGGGGAAGGGCGGTGGGCTAGGTGGGCAGTTGGACGGTCTCTGTGCAGCCAGGAAAGTCCAGGGGGAGAGTGTGTGTGTGAGAGTGTCCCGGGCATAGGCGTGCACATGGGGTGAGCCCGGGCACCCCAATGCCCTGAACTCCGGCTGGGGAGGCTGCTCCTCCCCCTCCCGTGGAGGCTCCAGGGGAAGGGGAGGAGGCTGCGGTGGCTGCAGGCGGGTGCTCATCCCCCCACCGGGAATGACCCTCTGTCGGCAGCTTGTAGTGCGTCCTCCGCTGAGCTTTTCCCTGGGGGCAGCCTGTGCACAGCTGCGATCAGCTGTTTGCTGGGCAGGCTCTGCTCAACTGCTCCCCCCTCCCTGCTCCTGCGGGGGCTGAGTGAGTCCCCCTCCCCCCGCAAACAGCCTCAGGGCTCGGGGTGGGCGGGGGTGCGGGGCCAGCAGCAGCACAGCCCACCCGACTCCCTGGGGCTGCCCACACCTCTCGGGCTGATGGCTCTGCCATGGCCTCCGCGTGAATCGCTGCTCCCTGCCCGCCAGGCTCGGCTCCAGCCACAGCAGCATCGGGTGCCCCAGGGAACCCGGCTAGGTTGGGACTGGGGGCAGTGGGATGTTAGGGGGAGGAGAAGCTCCAGATACCGGCACGGGGGTGGGGAGAGGAGCTGAGCTGGAGTTGGGTAGGAGATGCCCCGGACTGGGCTGGAGCCACGCTGGGGCTGGGGAGGAGAAGGAGAAGCCCCTGGGCCCCTGCAGGAGCTGCAATGGGAGGGAGGGAGGGAGGGAGGGGGTGAAGCGCCAAGCTGGGGCAGGGGAGGAGAAGCCACGCTGGGTTGGGAGGTGGGGGGAGCAGAAGCCCAGACCCCAGCAGGAGCTGCACTAAAGGGGGGGGGTGGAGAGGGAGAGGAGCCACCCTGGGGCAGGGAGGAGAAGCCCTGAACCCTGGCAGAAGATGAGGCTGAAGTCCGTGGCTCGGGAGCCCCAGCCACCTTAGTGGCAAAAGTTGCAAAGCTGAAGCCCTGACCCCACTCTGTGTGGAGCTGCCCTGAGCCCCTCTCACTCCCATCCCCCCTGGGGAGCTGGCTCTCACTCTCCGGCTGTGGAGAAATTCAGCCCATAACTCCTCATGTTGGTATCTCCATTTCTCCCACCGTCACCCAGCCATGAATGGATTTAGCCCAGGAGGCAGGGTATTGGCCCCATTTGGCATATGGGCTCTAGGGCACAAAGAGGTGCAGTGACTTTCCCAAGGCTGAGCAGAGAGTTTGTGGCAGAGCAGAGACTCAAACCCAGAACACCTGAGCCTGAATCCTCTGCCTTAACCACTAGGCAACCTTCCCACCGAAGGAGAGGGAACCTGCTCTGCCACTTTGTGTGTGTGGGTGAGAGCAGCCACTAGACAGAGCTCCCAGGAGGTGGGGAGGGGGGTTGGATAGTTGGGGAGGTGATTAGGAGATGGTGGGGTCTCTGGAGGGGGCGGTCATGGGCCAAGGAGCAGGGGAGTTGGATGGGTTGAGGGTCGGGGGGGGTGCCTGTCGGGGGGTGGGAGGTGGAGTGGCGTGGGGCAGGCATGGAGCAGAGGGAGTTGGATGGGTTGGGAGTTCTGGGGGTCCTGTCAGGGGGCGAGGAGCAGTTGGATAGGAGTGGGAGTCCTGGGGGCCTGTCTGGGGATGGGAGAGTGGATAAGGGTCAGGGGGACGGGTAGGGTCCTAGGGAGGCAGTTACAGTGGGGGGGGGTCTCAGGACGGGGAAGTCAGGGGACAAGGAGCCAGGAGGCTTAGATAGGGGGTTGGGTCCTGGAGGGCAGTTAGGGGCAGGGTCCCAGGAGGGGGCAGTCAGGGGACAAGGAGCAGGGGGGGTTGGGGGTTCTCAGGAGGGCAGCCAGGGGGCAGGCAGTGAGAGGCAGTGGATGCGGTGGGGCTCCCTGGTTGGGCACGCTAATGAAATGTGCTGCGCCCACCTATGGTCACGGGGGTGAGCTACTTGCATCCTTTTCCTGTTTGTGCCATTTCTTTCCGTCTCAAAACCAGATACCAATTCTCTCTAGTTCTTCCCCTTCTCTCTACCCTCCCCGCATGTGGCTAGAAAATCCAAGGAGATTCCCTCATTTTCCCTAAAATTATTGACTCTCTAGTCTCTTATTTTCCCTATTTTCTCCATAATTCTTAAATTCTCCTCAGATTTGGGATGTTAACCCAACCCATTTTCTCTGAAGCAATTTGTCCTTAGTTGGGGCAATGACACAGGACAGCAAATTCCACCTAACGTGGGTGGTAGTTAGTGGGTGCTGGTTAGGGGAGCCGACGGACATGGCTGCCTCTGGTTGTGAGATGGGGTGGCTGTTCTCTGCCAGAAACAGGACATGGCCGAACAGGAGGGAAAGGGAGGAGCCAGTGTCCCTATGGAGCCTGCCCAGCCCCTTTGGTTCTGCTCCTTTCTAGCATTTTGTTCAGAGACTTTATTAGTGGGGAGGCTGAAAAATCTCCCTGTGGGCTTAGCCTGGCAGGAGGGGCAGGTCTCCCCTGTAATAAAGAGATGGAGCATGTTCCCAGCATGGCAGAATCTAGGCTGTCTCTCTGCAGGGAAAGATCCTGGGGGAATCATGATGTGACATGAACTAAAGCCTGTTCTGAAACCTCCACAGTTGCCCTTCTCACCCTCCCAGGCTGCAGGATGTCATCCATGTTTCGCTCCAGCTCATCCAATCCTCCCATGGGACAGGGAAGGGTAACGGCTGCAGAGAAGCCAGTTCAGGTAGGGATTATCGATGGAGGGGGCTGGTGGTTCCTGCTGGAGGGGAGGGACAGCAAATACACAGGAGGTGGGAGGTTTGGGCAATCTGGTTTGGAGGTTACCAAAAAATTCACAGGGTGGAGAATGGGAGGAGGCCAGGGTGTAGCAAACCTGTTCGGACTTGTTTAATATGCGGCTTCCATTCTAGGAACAGACCCATGAGGTTGGAAGGTGGAAATGCTCTAATTTGTGGGACAGAAAACAACCCACCTAGGTGGGGCTAGGAAAATGGATCAGACTCCCAGGGCTGGAGCCCAACCTGATTAACCAGCGGCTGCTGTGAGATGTGAGGGGGCACCCACCAGTGAGGCTTGGGGGGGGGTTCTAAACCTTTTTCTTTCTAAGGCCCCCAACGTGCTATAAAAACTCCACTGCCCTGCTTATGCCTGGTTCTCTGCATATAAAAGCCAGGGCTGGCGTTAGGGGGTGGTAACCAGGGCATTTGCCTGAGGCCCCATGTGACAGGCCCCCCGCAAAGCTAATTGTTCAAGCTTTGGCTTCAGCCCCTGGTGGCAGGGCTGATGGCCCCAGGCTTCAGCCCCAGGCAGGGAGGTTTGGGCTTTCTGCCCTGGGCCCAAGCGAGTCTAACACGAGCCCTGCTTGGAGGACCCCCTGAAACCTGCTCGCAGCCCCGCAGAGGGCCAGGGACCCCTAGTTGAGAACCACGGCCTTAGGGGATGTGCCCCTCCTCCATACCCAGCTCCAGGGCTGGCCTTAGAGAAAATGGGACCTTGGGTGAACTTATATTTTGGTGCCCCCCATCAATCCTGGCCCTCACGGGCTCCCCACCATTATGTCCAGACCCCGACGCCTCCCTCTAGTTCTCAATTTGTATTGAAAGAGGCGCCAGAGCTCAGCCCTGGCACAAATTCAGCACTGGCCGGGCGGCTTCATAGCAGCGGCTGCTGACCGAGCACCCAGCTCTGAAGGCAATGCCACCGCCAGCAGCAGTGCAGAAGTGAGGGTGGCCTGGTGTGGGGTGTATTGTGCAGCCTTTTAATTTAGGTAAAGTGCAGTTTGTAATGTGGCATTATGCCGCCACGGGGTCGACTCTGGTGGCGACACTTTCAAGTTTAACAGAGTGAAAGTCACCTCTGCTACTTGCTTCAAATGTCCAGTCTCTAGGAACACACAAAGACCAAGGGTAGTGACCACAGAGACATTCACAAGTACAAGGTCTAGTCGGTTTTACAAGTTTTATTAAAGTTACAGTTAAGGCTATGAATACCCAAGCACATAGACATTCTATAAAGACCTGTGCAAAAGTTACAACTCTAGTTCTACTCACATCCTGAACAATAGTATTGGGCTCTGATGAGTCTCTCATGGATTGATCATCAGTAGAGGGATGGTTCCTGCTGGAGTTTCGCATAGGGAGCTCAATTTTCCTGCTCTGGGCATCCCCTTTTTAGAATGTGATTCTGATTATACCTCATTAGCATTGACACACCACCTGTATCCTGTGGTTAAGGCATGTTTGGAAACAGAGGTGCCTTTACAGAGTTCTTTTTACTGAAAATTAATCTTCCGGCTAATTGTTCACCCTGTTACCACTTGGTACCTCTTCTCCCATAAACTTAGGGCATCGGGTTACTCCTCGGTTATTTACTTCTCTCAGCATTTCTTAGCTCCAAGGCCTAAAATAGCTAAGCTAAAATCTTGCAGGTCTCAGCCCACAGGCCTTGCGTTTCAACCCTATTTACGTAGATACCTAATACATGATTATTATCTCTGCATACCGATCAATCTATTCCCTATTTAGCATACAGTGATTCTATATGACATAACTTGTTAGTTAATTATAACACCACACAATAAATGAACGGTGAACTAAAATCACTGGCTGCCATTCCCACCCTTACTCCTACACGGCTGCTGTGGCTTGTGGTGCCCAGCGCTCTGCCTGCAGCTCAAGATGAGCTTTGCAAGCTCACACGGGGGCTGCATCTTGCTGGAGCCCCAGATACCATGCAGCCCAGTGGCCGCTCCTGGCTCACCAGGGGCCATTTCAGATTTTAGGGAGGGGGCAACTTTAACTGTGATTCCAGGGGCTACTGAGGCACCTGAAAACTGTAGGGTTTTTTGCAGAAAATAACTTAGAAATTAACTGATGAGCACTGTATCTAATTGTTATATAAAGAAAGATAAATATATACTGACTCCAATTACAGCCACGTAGTAAATTTAAAAGTAAATTTAGAACAATCAGGAGATAATGCAGCAAGATATTCCCTATCCCTTGAGGTATCAGTTCTGGAGCTTTAACGCAGGTATCAGAAACACAAGGGTTGATACTTTTTATTCTATCTTTAGTAAGATAAATAAAAATAAATAAAATCTGCTTACTTTCTCTGACACTGAAAACATATTTACTTAATTTATATACGAGATTAAGGTTTTTTCTCTTTTATACGAATGGGAATTTATTTTTCTAATTATTTTGACAGTCATGTAGGTGACTCAGTAACGTTTGACTCCATCATGGCTATTAGTATGATACTTGGAGCTACATTTATTTTCATAGAAATTTTAAGTTACTTTACAGACAGTTTTAAAATTACAATTTGAAGATAAATCATCTTAATCTGCACGATGTCTAAAACTTTGAGTTTAGCTAATTTTTTCAAAAATGAGCCCCGCTAAGGTAAGTACATGCAAAATTTACTTTCTCTAATTTGATTGTACCATTTGAAATAATGAATAACAAAGCACAATACAGTAATAATGATAATTATTCCAGCCCAGACAGGTGAGGCATTTTAGAACTCATTACTCAAAGAACTGAATTTAAGCATAAGACAGAAATAAAATGAGGAAATGCTCAGACCAGTTAAAAAGCTAAAATAACAGCACTGTCATCCTGACCGAATGTGATAAAATTACAGAGACTATCTGTACTTTGTGCATTTTGACAGGAGGTAAAAAGAAGTAAGAACAGTAATTGAAGTGTCTATTGTGGGGTGAGTGTGTGTGTTGGGGGAGTGTGAGACACAGCCCGCTGTCACTTCAAGCACAGCGGCACTCACTAGCCGAAGGCTCGTTCACACAGCAGCAGGGGCCAGCAGCTCCCACTCCTGACCCAGAGGCAGCAGCACAGAATCTTGTCCCCCCAGCTCAGCTCAGCAGAGACTGGGCACAGAGGCAGGAGGGTGGGGCCACCCTGACAGCAGCACCCCCCCGCATAGCACACAGGAGACTCCTGGGAGCAGCTTGGAAGGGGCAGCTCCAAGTGGGGGGAGAGGGGGGCAGTGCTGCAGGAACAGTTGCAGGGGCAGACAGCTGAAGAGAAGTGGGGAGAAGAGAGACAGGACACCCCTGCTGGAGGAACCCCCTCAGCAAGGCCCCCTTGGACCATCATGTAATCTGCCCCCCACTAAGTCTGGCCCTGTCCAGCTCTTCACAATGAGAACAGCGTTGGGCTCCCTGCCAGCGAGCTCTCCCTGCACCCTGCTAGGAGATCCATCTCCTGTATCCGTCTGTGGCTAGTAGGGGGGTGATGGATCTGCTGGAAGAGACAAGGGGCTCTCACTTTGTCCCCTCACCCTGGCGTTTCCTGGTTGCTCTGAGCGGGGTGGGGGTGAAACTGACTGTGAGCCACCAGAGCTTCCATTTGATTGGCTCCTTTCCCCCATGAGTGGTGGGGTTGTGAGTGGGGCAAGAGGTCCTGAGTGTTGGACTCTTGCTCTTTCAGGGGCCGGTGACCTTGGAGGAGGTGGCTGTGTATTTCACCAGGGAAGAGTGGCCTCTGCTGGACCCCACTCAGAGAGCCCTCTACAGGGATGTCATGCAGGAGAAGTATGAGAACGTGACCTCGCTGGGTAAGGAGTTCTGTTACCTTGGTCATTAGAAGCTGTGGGATCTTTAAAGAATCTGAGTAGTAATAACTTTATACCTTTATTCATCATAAAAGTTTTGACAAGTTTCCTTGCCCCCACTTTTTTGCCTTATCTCCCACCCACTAGAATATTTTTTAGACATTTGTCATCAGTCATTTTGAAATTGCATTTAATGTATCCTTATTGGCTACATTAATAACTACATTAATAACTGTAGCTTTCATGCTTATTCCTCGTTTCTAGAGGAAAATATGCTACCTGTAGAATTCTAAATTGAGTAAGTAGGTGTGTGACCAATGCATGGCTTGTGTGACAGTCAGATGAGCTCCTCTGGACCCATGGGAAGGAGACTCTGGAAAAATTCCACCACGATTTCAACAGCTTCCACCCCACCATCAACCTCAGCCTGGACCAATCTACACGGGAGGTCCACTTTCTTGACACCACGGTGCAAATAAATGATGGTCACATTAACACCACCCTATATTGAAAACCTACCGACCGCTATGCCTACCTTCATGCCTCCAGCTTCCATCCCGGACACATCACACGATCCATTGTCTACAGCCAAGCACTGAGGTACAACCGCATCTGCTCTAACCCCTCAGACAGAGACCAACACCTACAAAATCTCCACCAAGCATTATCAAAACTACAATACCCGCACGAGGAAATAAGGAAACAGATCAACAGAGCCAGACGTGTACCCAGAAGCCTCCTACTGCAAGACAAACCCAAGAAAGAAACCAACAGGACTCCACTGGACATCACATACAACCCCAGCTAAAACCCCTCCAACGCATCGTCAAGGATCTACAACCCATCCTGGACAATGATCCCACACTTTCACAGGCCTTGGGTGGCAGGCCAGTCCTTGCCCACAGACAACCTGCCAACCTGAAACATATTCTCACCAGTAACTGCACACCGCACCATAATAACTCTAGCTCAGGAACCAATCCATGCAACAAACCTCGATGCCAACTCTGCCCACATATCTACACCAGCGACACCATCACAGGACCTAACCAGATCAGCTACACCATCACTGGTTCATTCACCTGCACATCCACCAATGTAATATATGCCATCATATGCCAGCAATGCCCCTCTGCTATGTACATCGACCAAACTGGACAGTCTCTATGGAAAAGGATAAATGGACACAAATTAGACATTAGGAATGGCAATATACAAAAACCTGTAGGAGAACACTTCAACCTCCCTGGCCACACTATAGCAGACCTTAAGGTGGCCATCCTGCAGCAAAAAAACTTCAGGACCAGACTTCAAAGAGAAACTGCTGAGCTTCAGTTCATCTGCAAATTTGACACCATCAGCTCAGGATTGAACAAAGACTGTGAATGGTTTGCCAACTACAGAACCAGTTTCTCCTCTCTTGGTTTTCACACCTCAACTGCTAGAACAGGGCCTCATCCTCCCTGATTGAACTGACCTCGTTATCTCTAGCTTGCTTGCTAGCATATATATACCTGCCCCTGGATATTTCCACTACATGCATCTGAGGAAGTGGGTATTCACCCACGAAAGCTCATGCTCCAAAACGTCTGTTAGTCTATAAGGTGCCACAGGATTCTTTGCTTCTTTTGATAGAAGAGAGTATAACCTTGTCATTCAGGAGCCCAAAGGTGAAAGGAGAACAGAGCCATGTGAGACGAGGAGAAGGGGTGGGGGGAGTAGATAATTCTGGGGTGCCAGGACATGGAGAAGGTGTGTGCAGGATTAGAGGTAAGATGGCGCAAGGGGGGATGAGGTTGTGAGAGACGAGGAGGGAACAGAAGATGCTCTCAAGGCACCAGGAGGTGGTGACAGCTGAGAGTAGTGGGAAGAAGGTGAGGGGAGTGTGGAGGAAGGGCACCCAGGAAGTGGGCTGGGTGGGTCAATGGGAGGGAGGAGAGGTTTGGGGATCTAGAACTGTGGGGGATCCCAGACCTTTAGCCCCAAATCCCTACCCAAGCCTTGTTGTTTTAGAGCCTGCACTCCAGTTTTCTTTCTGTTCTGTTTCACTTGTATACATGTTTTCCCCAAATAGTATTATTTTAACTCTTGACCTTCCTCTCCCACTCATTACGTCCTCCCCGTATAACCTCCCCATCTCTATGCACAGAGACCCTGGCCACCGATCCTGAGTCCTTGCTGCATTCCTCCCTCCCATAGCATGGCCACTACCCAGGCACAAATGGGCACTTTGTCGATGATGTCACAGGGTGCTGGTGTACCCTGTGCAATTTTTACACCTATAAGATTACGTATTGGGGTACAACTTGCCCTTGTACATGGCTACTCAAAGTAATTGACATTAATGTGATTGATTGTGTGCTGAAAGAAAAACAGCTGCTTCCTTCTTGTGTAAGATGAGGCTACTGCAAGCTGTATTGACCATACCCAGAACCGAACTATTTCATGCTGTTGGTGAGAACCCATGATGGTGTGATGGACCTTTTATCAGCATGATTTGGCCAGGACCGCACTACTTATGAATGGCAATATCTTCTTTACACATTGTGGAGTTAAGTTGTAGCCAGAGAGCTCTTGGTCATTCAGTTCCTAAAGAGTTCCAAGATATGTTGTATGGGACGCTTGTGTATTAGTTTAATTAAAGATGTTTACACCTGCTATAGAGCTCCCTATTTTTGTGTGCGTCTTATTTTCTGCCTCTACCACCACACTACAGACATTATCTTAGTGGAAAATAAAATGAGATACTTGGTTGCCAAATTAATTGGAGCTGGCCAGATGTGGAAATTTGATTTTTAACTATCCAGAGAGCTCAGATATGACAGGGCTGGAGTTCCAAAAATAATGCACTAGTTGTATTCTTCCACTAAGGCAGCTACTACAGTACTAATGAATGAGAAAATACCTACGATTAGACCTGACTGGAAGAATTTCAACAAAACGCTTTTGATGGAATTTGCTGGTTTATCAAAAGCAAAATGTTTCATAGGACCATGTCAATTTCAGCAAAATTCCACCAGAAACCAGACAGGTTTTTGACGGAACCCTCTCAGGCAGGCAGGTTTTTGATGGAAACCTGCCTGGTTTCCTGCAAGCTCACCCACCTAGTGGGCGGGCTGGGAGCCTGGGAGCCCCAGGGTCTCTGGCTCTGAGGAAGTTCATCATGGAGACTGCCCTGAACCTGGAGCTCCCAGCAGAGCTGGGGACGAGAATGGTGATCCAGTTTCACAGAGAATTTAGAAATTTGTGGTTTTCTTTTTGAATTGGAATAAAGCCAGACTTTAAAATCCTACATGAAATGGTATTATCGTTCTCCAGCCAGCTCTCCCCCTACCCAGTATTGCCAAATCTTGCAATATTGGGGGGGGGGATTTGAGGCCTCATGTGATTACATGAGACTCTCAGAAAGCAAGTTTCTCGCCTTCCTGATTGCAGTGAAAAAACCTGAAAATGTGATGTAACAGCACAGAAACCAATGAATAAAAGCAGCCCAAAATATATGGGATTAAAAAAAAACCTCATGATTTTAGGCCAAACTCATGATTTGTTCGGCGGGGGGTCTGATTTTTGAAAGCTTGGGTTTGGCAATACCGCATACAAACATAATTCAGCTCAAGTGACTGATAAGTCTCCAATTTAGCACTGGATAAAGAAAACGACAACATGAAGTTAGGAATTGTTTTCTGTTCTATTCTGTGCAATAAAACCTGTCACTTACTTACGAAAAACATAGGCCTTTAAAACTGGTTATATGAGTCAGAATTCACACAGCTCACCTACATATAAAACAGGTTTTGACCCTAGGGTTGAGGGGAAATTCTCTCTTTAGAGAAGAGAGAAAAAGTGAAGTCTTAACTCCTTAGCCAGCCAACTTGCCTCAGCCACAGAACACAGGAAGAGCTAGGCAGGAACCTTCTATACCCCTTACCCATGAAAGGTTGACTGGATCTGCACATTTCTTTAATATTCTGTAATGTGTAGAACTGTAGCCTACAGTGATTTCATCTTATACCTTAGTTACTATTAGTTATCACAAAACAACCACACAATTTATAGTTTCTGCTAGTCCCCCCCACAGCCAGCGGTGGCTCCAGGCACCAGCGCAGCAAGCGCATGCCTGGGGCGGCAAGCCGTGGGGGTTGGCCCTGCCGATACCTGCAAGGACGGTAGGCAGGCTGCCTTTGGCGGCACCGCTGCGGTAGGTCCACCAGTCCCACAGATTCGGCGGCAATTTGGCAGTGAGTACGCCAAAGCTGTGGACCAGACAGACCTCCCGCAGGCAAAGGCGACAAAACACCACAAGATTTGCTGCATCGCTCATCTCTCCCTGGTAGATTGTGTTGTGCTGTGAAGTACATGATCTACTTTGTTTACTTCACTTTACCTGCTCATGTCACAATAGGATAAATGGGCTATTGTCAGAACTCTGATTCACGCTGGCCTGGCTTGCATGGTAAAGATGAAAGTGCTTCTTCAAGGCTCCCAGGCACAGCTGCCTTCAGGGAGTAGACCTGGCAATTCAGTATGGGCCACCTGAGCAGCTCTGCAGAGCACTGCTTCAGGCCACTAGCTCAGCCCCATTTTCTTTTTAACCCCCGGTTCATAAGGTGACAGAAATAATACTTAGTGACACTGCAAATACATGGCCTATAACTATGCTAACTGCTGTTCATGTTCTGCCCAGAGATTGATTAAATTAATGGAATGTAAAGGCCCACTCTGAATCTTTGCTGAAAACTCCACCCAATTTTTTAAAGTTCAAGTTTAACTTATTCTTTAAAAAACTATTTTATTTTACCCTCTCAGTGTCCTGGTTTCAGCCCACATGGAAGATGATGATATTCGGGAAAGCTGCAAGAAATCGGCTGTTATCACTCCTTCCCCAAGCATACCATGAATCTTATAAGGAAGCCTGCTCTCTTGATTTGTCCAGTCTAATTTCCATAGCAAAAGTGATGCATGTAAGTATCCATTCCAAAGTGAGAACATAAGAACAGCCAAAGGTCCATCTAGCCCAATATCCTGTCTTCCAACAGTGGCCAGTACCAGGCGCTTCAGAGGGAATGAACAGAGCAGGGAATCATCTGGTGATCCATCCCCTGAGGCCCATTCCCAGCTTCTGGCAAACAGGCCAGGGACGCCAACCCTGCCCATCCTGGCTAATGGCTGTTTATGGACCTGTCATCCATGAACTTATCTAGTTCTTTCTTGAACCCAGTTATAGTCTTGGCCTTCACAAGATCCTCTGGCAAAGAGTTCCACAGGTTGACTGTATGTTGTGTGAAGAAATACTTCCTTTGGTTTGTTTTAAATCTGCTGCCTATTAATTTCATTTGGTGACCCCCTAGCTCTTGTGTTACGAGAAGGAGTAAATTCCACACATTTCATGATTTTATAGACTTCTAAAATATCCTCCCCGCCTTAGTGACCTCTTTTCCAAGCTGAAAAGTCTCTGTTTTATTAACCTCTCCCCATACAGAAGCTATTCCCTACCCCCATGTCAAACCCTACAGAGATTTATATAATGGGGCAGAAAGAGAAGCTGGGTGGGAGGAAGCAGAATCTAGTGTACTTAGCTGGCAGAAGGACACCAGGAAACAATTAGGGTGAGGTGAGCCAGATAAAGGGCCAACATTTCAATGGCTTATTTGAGAGCAAAAAGGGCTAATTTCCCCAGGCTGCTCAGAAGGTTGGGGCCAAGCAAGAGGCAGAGGCAGTGAAAGGGTCTTGGGGAATTTTCTCCTGATTTAGTGCCCACTGCTAGCCATGAACAACATACGGCTGCCAGTGACTGGAAATCAATTCCACCAAGGCTCCCCCATTTCTCATTTCTTGTTCAGAGTGATACATATTGGTTCAAAGGTGGTCTCCCCAGCACTCACGTTAATGGGATCTTCCAGTTTGAAGGATCCTTTAGAATCTAGTTTGGGCCTCAGGATGGTCCTAGGAGTGAAGACCAGACATGCACATTAGCCTAGTTCAATGCTGCCCCACCAATCAATCTTATTCAGGAAACAGACTTATGGATCCTAGTATTCTACCTGCCCTTGCTGTGAACAGCAACTCTAGAGAAAGCTGCATGGGCACTAGAAGGCACATGTCACAAAGCAACTGGTTCTTCAAGGTGACGAGGGATCAAAGATCAGCTTAAACAAACCTGCTCTACTAACTTTAGCTTAAGAGTAACAAGGTTCATGACCAACTTCTGCTGGTGAGAGAAAAGAGCAGCTCTGTGTAGCTCAAAAGCTTGTCTCTCCACCACCAGCAGTTGGTCTAATACAAGATGTCACCTCAGTTACCCTGAGACCCAATACAGCTACACCCCTGCATACACCTTAAGAGTAAGCAGTTGCACCGTGTAGCAATGCGGCGCCTCCTGCTGGTCTCTTTTGGGAATTAGCTCTCCAGCCATTGGAGCACCCTCTGTAGTTCTGTATCCTGCTGCCTCCTTGCCCTCTGTGTCCTGCCCAGACCTGGTGCCCTGTTACCTGGGGAGCTTCCCCCTGGCAATAACCCCTCGCCGGGGAACCCCCACCCACTATCCACTCTCGCCTCAGTATACAGCTACTGCCAGTCATTGTCCAGCCCCCACACCCTGGGGCACACTGCAGTATCAGCCACTCAGCACTGGCAAGGTTGGGTTTGGACCTGCTGCCTTGGCCTACCCCTGGGCTGCCCTCTGCAACCCCCAGGACCTGTTGGCCTTATGCTAGGCCGCAGCCTGGGGCTTTCCAGGCTGGAGCTCCCCAGCTCCTCAGCCTTTCCCCAGTCCTGTTCCACTCAAGTACCCTGTCTCTAGCTCCCCGCAGCTAGGCCCTTCTCCCTCTGCAAACAGACAGACTGCTGAGCTCCTGGCTCACTGCCTCTTATATAGGGCCAGCTGAGGCCTGATTGGCACATGGCCCAGCTGCAGCTGCTTCCCCAATCAGCCTAGTAGCTGCTTTCCCTGACACAGCCCTCTCCCAGGGCTGTTTGAAGCCCTTCAGGGCACAAGTGGGGTGACTACCCTGCTACACATAAGAATGGGAAAAAGAAAATCATTTCTCTGAAATACTACCTCCTCTTTGCATGAAATGGTACAGTCCAACCATTTGTCAATGGCTACAGTGAATAGTTTTCAAAGAAAGTTAATACTGACATGACATATAATAAAAATATTTGCTGGTCTCTTTTAAAGCAGAGGCTAAATTTGTTAGTCCCGCTCTTATCCCTACATACATCAGGATCCTGTGAACAGCAGCAAAGTAGGTAGTTAAAAATCAAAGCCGCTCACATTATGTACTTCCCTCCTCCCCCTTTTCACCCCCCGCCCATGATGTTCGAAATTCTTTGTATCAACTCAATCTAAAATCAGCTAATTTTGATTTCTAGGTTGCCAGGGTGGGAGGTTTGGAGCAAAGGCCTCCCAGAACCAGACTGCTAGTCAAACTCAGTTGCAAAAAAGGCAGATAAGGCTACTATTTGGAATCAGAAATGATCAGGATGGTCTGTGAGGCAGTTAAAACCAGCTAAGTTCCTCTTCGGATGTTTTTAAAAAGCGATGAATAAATGGAGTACATTTTTTGCACAGTTTGGACCAGAGGCACAAGTTCATGTCAGCTACCATGCAGAAGGGGCTGCCATTACCGATCCTCTGAGAAGCATCTGCCAGGTTGCAGAAAGTTAGCCCAAAAGGCTGGAAATCAGTAGGAAGACTCCAACATTCATATACTTTAATCCTGCAGGCTGGCAAAGCAGATGGAGCTACTAACATGGCAAGATGCACCAGGGAAATTATAATCAGTGACATTTACCATCGTTTCTAACACAGAGATAGACTTTACGTTGCCAGGTTGGGTGCGTAGGCACCACTGGATTGTGGAGGCCCATGTTCATCTTTCTGAATTAGATTATATGGAAGTTATTGGGTAGATGTTGGACACATCCAGCGCCAAAGTCCAAGTGCCAAATGCAGTAGTACTCACCAGCAGATACATTTTGTTGAATCACAGTGACAGCCTGCAGTACAGCCTCACTTCTGGTTCCTGTAGCCACACTGCCCGTTTCCACATCGGCCGTGGCAGGAACGCTTTTAAGAGAAGAGAGTTCAAGGTAATAACAGTCCCGCTGCTGTTGGGCTGTACCCAGAAAGCCACAGCAGTCAGAGGCTCTTTAGCAGTCCTAGGACTGGACACCAAATTCCATAAATTGCCATGCCCCTCACCTCACTGCCACTCTAGCCCCAAAAAGAGAGGCAAGTGATCATGTTACCCACTGAGCCATCTCCTGGGGTAGATGTTCATTCCCAATATTGCTGTTTCAGCACCATCACAATAACTTTCTTCACCTTGCCAGGTCAAATTCAAGGTTGAAACCTCTCCATGTCCTCATTACACATGCCAGCAACAGTCAGTCTCACTCACAGGTCTCAGTGCATGAAACTAGAGTTTCTCCCACATAAAGCTAATGCGCAGCCCAGTTCAGAAGGAAAAGGGTTTTGTGGCACAGTTTGAAATTCTAAGGGTGAAGCACAATCAGCCACTCTCATTCCTGCAATGGACATTCTGAAATGGCTCAGTTTTTAAATGAGCTTTGAGCACAGCAGTTCAGAATTACAAACTCCCTTTGATGACAAGCAGCGGATACCCCCACCCTTCAGATCAGCTGAGGAGCCTGCATGCAGCTTGCATATATCTCAGAATATAGATTTTACACGAGTGTATCTGTAAAATAGATTTGAGGGAGAGGACAGTCAGCCCTCATAAGTCTTGGGGGAGATGCAAGCTTAGAATGGCTCATTGGTTCTTACTGACTTAAGTCTTCAGCACATGCAAGCCCCGTCCACACTGTCTCTCCCTCAAAAATCTTAGTGGAGAGCAGGAGCCTGAACAAGGTGTCACTACAGGAACCAAGAAGGAAGGGAAGTTCCCACAAAGTTTAATGCATCTCTCTACCTCCCAAATGCCATTCCTTAGCAGTGTGCATGTCTTTCATTGGTTACCCATCACTGCTCGTGGAGAAAGCTGCATGGTACCAGTGTCATCAATAGTTTTGCCTCTTTATCATCTCCCACTCATCTTCCATTCTTTCCCCCTTTCCCATTCTCTGGGGAGTGCTTAGTCTTCCAAACCCATCTTCTCCCCACGGGGTCAGCAGCCCTGGACACACACAAGCCGACCACTCAGCTTCTTTCGCATCACACCACAGCTGAGACCGTCTGCAGGGGGACTTTGCCATCCTAGCCAGTTTCTCTCTGGAACAGCCACATGCACGAGCAGAGCGGTTCAGAGAGTTACAAGCGTGTTTGATGCGCAGGAAGTACAGCTGCCCTGGAGCACTTCCTACTTCTGCCACTATCTAAAGCGTTCAAGTGGGTGGCAGACAAACTATCCATCCAAAGTATGACTGGCCACAGCTAAATGCCCTCTGGTGCTGCTGGGGTAGGTGGCTTTTGCTTCAGAAAGCCAGTGCAAACCCCCCACTCCAGCTGTGTTTCATTCTGCATGTGCCAGGCAGCATCATGTCACATGGAAGTAGTCCCCTCAGTCAGAGCTAGTAACCCAAGTCGCAGGCAGAGAAAGGTACCTGGATCATACCCCTGACAGGCTTTTCTTGAATCCTTTGGCTGCTTTTATCGGCACCCACTCTGCATCTTCCATCTCCCCTCCAGACTCCCCAGATTCAGACATTTCTGGGGTCTGTGCACGGGGTTTTGCAGTTGTCTCATGGCAAATCTTTGGCTACAGATGGAAATGAGATGGTTTGAGACCACCTAAGGAATGTGTCAGACTTGGGACTACTCCCGAGTCCCAGCAGCATATCACACCCAGCTTACTTGAACAGCCAAAGAACCGCAGGACCAGGGAGGTGCCAAGTCATCAGGTTGGCAGAGATTCTTACCCGTTCAAAGAAGCAGCTGGTTTAGCTTGTTATCTTGAAACAGTTTGCAGAACCTTGCACTGCCCCATGCTACGCAGCTATGGTGGGAGATATTTGGGGAGGGGGCAGGCGGTATCTGGGTGTAGAAGGGGGCTGGGAGGTATTTGGGGACAGAGAGTAGAAGGGGAGTGGATGGCATTTGCAGACGGGTGACAAGGGGTGTTTGGGGGTGGTTTGTAGAAAAGGGGGGTTGGGAGGCATTTGGGGGGTGGGGGTGGAAGGGGGTGGGAGATACTTGAGGTCAGGGGGTAGAAGGGTGGAGGGAGGCATTCACAGATGGGGGGACGCGGGTGTTTGGGGGTGGGGTGTAGAAGAGGGGGTTGGAAAGCATTTGGGGTTGGGAGTAGAAGGGGGTGGGAGATATTTGAGGGCAGGCGGTATAAGAGGGAGGGAGGCATTTGCAGACAGGGAGCCAGGGGTGTTTGGGGGTGGGGTGTAGGAAGGGGAGGGAGAAAGGGAAGGGGAGGGGGACATTTGGGGGGGCGGCCTGTAGGAGGAGGAGGCATTGGGGGGCGGGACCAGACGAGCTGGTGGGAGATACTGGGGAGGGGGCGGGGCTAGAAGGGGGAGCTCGGAGGGGGGTGTTTGGGCACCTCAGGGCCCCCCCACACACACACGTTTACCCGCTCGCGCTCCAGGCCGCAACATGTGCCGCTCACGAGCCGCCTCACAAACGCTTTAGGGCCACGTGACGTCCCCGGGAAGTTCCGCCCCTTCCGACAAAGCCAATAGGAAGAAGAGACAGAGCCCAGACCAATCGGAGTGCAAGAAGAAACCTCCCCCAACTCCACCCCGTGTTTGAGTGCGAGGGTGGGGGCTGCCTGCAGTGACCAGACCCCCCCTCCCAGGTGCAGCGGGGGAGGGGGCTGCAGTCACCAGACCCCCCCTCCCAGGCTGCAGCAGAGGAGGGGGTTGCAGTAACCAGACCTCCCCCAGGGGACAGCGGGGGAGGGGACTGCAGTCACCAGACCCCCCCCCCCGGATGCAGCAGGGAAGGGGGTGCAGACACACAGGAGCTGGTGGCACTTTGCACAGCCACTGCTGTGATGAGTTGGCGAGTCTCAGCCTTGAGGGCCAGGTGTTCCTGCTGTCACCCACCTCCCAGCCCCCCAGCTTGTCTAGAGGGCACCTCCCTTTTCTCTCCCGCACCTCTCTGAGAACCACGTTGTGCCCCGGAGGCCTGGGGGCCGCAGAGCCGGTGGCAGTGGTTGTGTAGGGGGCCATGCTAACAAACTAACCCCTCGCACCAGACTCACTCGATCCTTCCTGAGGACTTTATTCTGGTGAGGGGGATCCTGATTTCCATCCTTCCCTAGAGGAACCTCCCCGAATGGGCTTTCTGCTGCGGAGCCCCAAGACCCTCCCTCTCACCACCAACAGAGGCTGGGAGTGAGGTAAATGCCCCTGAGGCAGTCACATCCCCCCCCCGCCGGCTACATGCTGGGAATCCAGGCTGGGAGGCAGGGGACTCTGCCGGCCATGGGGTTCCCTGCAGCCTGGTGGCATTCACAAGGAGAACCGAGATGGCCTGACACCCCAACCCCTGTACGAGCTCCCGCCCCTGCCTACCCCCCATGCCTACTGCCTCTTGAGCAGCTCTCCCTACGGTCTCCCCTCCCCGCCAGCTCCCGCTCCTGTGACGTCACCCCTCTCGACACTTTCTCCCTGCAGCTTGCCCCATTCCCTCCCTGAGTCCCAGCTTCACCCTCTGACATCTCTCCAACCCCACCTCGCCCCATCACAGCCCTTGCCCCCCTCTAGTGCCCTACCCCCTGCTCCCCGGGGTGGGCTTGAGAGGCCCCCACTCCCCAGAATTTGAAGCTGCTGGCATTGAAGGTGGGCCTGGGCTGGGCCAACTACCTGGGCAGATCCTGGTGAAAGAGAGGAGCGGACAAGGCTGAGAGGCGCCTCCCTTGTTCCAGGGGGACAGGGGGTCCCACCATTTGGCCCACTGTCACCCTCCAACATACAGAGGAGACATCAGCTCCCAGCAGGCCATGCTCCAACTCCAGCCCACAGGGATGAGACCAAAATCCACCAGTGCCCCCAACCTGCCACCGCCATCAGCAGTCAAGCTGGGGAATCAGCCCCCTTCTCCTCTTCAAAGGCTGCAGAACTCCCTGCTCCCTGCAACACCAGCCTCCTCGCCATGTACCCCGTGGTGGGGTCAGATAAGGGGGGATTTATTCTTTCCATTCCTCAGAACTAGCCCTCAGGCCCTGTCTCCCCATACATGATCCAGGATCTGGAGCAGCTGGCTAATTACCCAGAGCTACCAAGGAGCCGCCAGGAGAACGGACTAGATTCTCCAAGGCTCTGCATCCATTCACACTGGTACCCTTCTCACACATGGGGAAACCGAGGCACCAGGGATGGCGATATGGGCTGCGCCAGGTAAGATTTGGAGTCTGTGAGATAGCCAGGAATAGAACCCAGGAACCCTCCCTTTGGGGTGGCTGGGCGCTCCCGGACTGCGACCGTGCACCAAGGTTCAGTTCCGCTCAGCCTCCTCCTGCCAAAGCCCCACCCACACTCCCCCTTCAGCCCCGCCCACACTCTACCCTCAGACCCTCTTGTTCCACTTCCCTGAGCCCCTCCCCCCCGGCCGCCTCTCACATCTCTTCCCCCAAGGCTCCACCACTTGCACCTCTTTGCCCCCTACCCCAAGGCCCCCCTGCCTGCCTACCGTTTGCACCCCAGCCCCTCCCCCTAAGGCCCCCATGTGCGTGGATGGGAACTTGGGAAAAGGTGAAGTGAGGATTGTGCCTTGAGGGGACGAGGATGACCAGGAGCAGGGCCTCTGGGTGGAGCACAGGCCTGGTGCCTCCCCTGGCCCCTTATACCCACCGCCCATGCCTGGTTCCCAGCCTCCCCTGCTCTAACCATTAGACCCAGCGTCGCTGGAACAATTTTTATAGTGGGAGGTGCTGAGAGCCACTGAGCAAAACTGTAAACCTTGTACAGGATGGAAACCACTTCAAGCTAGTGGGTGCACCACGACTGGCCCTCACTCTCTTCCCAGAGCTAGCGGTGGGACCCAGATACCCTGGCTCCCAACCCCCACTCTAACCACTAGACACCACTGCCCTCCCAGAGCTGAGGATAAGAGCCAGGAGTCCTGGCTCCCAGCCCAGCTGTGGGTGGAGCAGGATGTACTGGCCATGGGCTCAACTGGGCATCGCTTACCATCAGGTTGGAGGGGACGAGTCATGGATGGCACATACCATGGGCTGGGGAAGGATGTCTCCCCAAACAGCCCAGTGTAGCCCTGCCCATGCTCTGCCCAGAAGGCCCCCTCCTGCTCACCCTTCCCCCTTGGCCCCAGCCCAGACTGGCTGACTGCTCCTGCCCAGGACAGCGTGCTGGGGCTGGGACTAGGGTGGCCATGGCCAGCCTGTGGCTGGGACTTGAGGTGGCTGGGGGGCACCTGGGGATGCCCACCAAGTGCTTGCAGAGGAACAGCTTGGTGGGTGTGCACTGCCTGTCCGGCCCTTGGGAGCTGGAGGGGCCATGCACTGTCTGCCCACCCAGCGTTTAGGGGCTGGGGGTCACAGGTGGAGTTGGGGGGCATGTGTCCCCCACCAAGCATGCTGGGGGAAGCCACAGGGGGGAGCTCTGGGCTCCAGTGTGGGAAGGGGCCAGGAGGGGCAGGGCTGGCTGGGGGGATTGGATGCTCCATAAAGCAAGCCAATGGATCAGATCAATGGGCTCCTCTAACCTGGTATCCTCCCCCCCAAGCATCATGTCAATGGGCCCATCTAAGCTACATTTCCCCCATTTAGGGCAGGAGCAGTGTAACTACCCTGCTACACGGGTGCAGGGTTGGAGCTGGGTCTTTGGGATGTATCGCATGTGAGGTACAGAACTGGGTATTTGGGGACAGTCTTACTTTTGTGGTGGGGGTCTGTTCAGCTGTGGCACTTGTGGAGCACTGGGAGTTGGGGGTGGAGTGGTTGAGGGAATGGATTGATGTTGACTTTTAAGGCAGTGGGTAGGAGCTGGGGTTTGGGCTGCGCTCCTGGCATTTCACCAGAGGGTCTTGTGTTTTTGTCTGAAAACCTGCTCCTCCTTTCACCTTTCCCTTTCAGATCTTGCTCACTCAGCTTGTATACCTGGGGAAAAAATCGGAGTCCCAGGAATTCCACTTGGGTGTCTGCAGGGCAAGGTGGGCCCTGAAATCCAGCAGCTGGGAGGCCACTTGCAGTGGTTTGTAGCCCCCCTCCCCTGCCTTCTTCTAGGAGGCACCAGGAGAGCACCTAACACTGCTGCAACAGGACAGCGAAGCCGCCCAGGCCGAGGAGGAACGGCAAGGCGAGGAGTTGGTGATAGATGCCTGGAGCTCCTGCCACTCAGGTTCTCCCTATCATGGCAGAAACAGACAGAAGCCAAGCGGCAGAAGATCATCTGGGAGTGGGAAGAGCTGCCTGGCTTCGTGGCGGGATTGGGGCCGGAGAAGTTCCTGCTGGAAGAGCTAGCCGGAGCCAGAGCCACTGCCAAGAGAAGGAATGATGGTGACTCCAAACTCTCCTGGGAGATTTCCCTGTCCACCGAGAGGGGTGGAGAGAAGGGGCAGTAGCCACTGACCCAATCCCTGAAGGTCAGATTGTTTTATTGCCATGATAATATGCAGCATTTCTATGGGAGCTTCTCAGCCCTAGTCTCCAAAGCATTTCACAAGGTGGGCTCAGTGGCATTATCCCTATGTTACAAAGGGGGAAAGCAAAGTTACTGTCACTCACTCAGCGTGACAGTCCTTGTTGTCTAGTCAGGCAGCTAGATTGGACTCCATGTTCTACTACACAGTGCCCCCCAATACACCCCCAGTCCTAGATTTCCCAGCAATGCAGTTCCTGGACAGTACAGAATCTCTGAAGGCCAATAAACCTTTAGGAGAATAATATGTAAGATTATTTCAAATAGTTATTCAGAAACATCAGTTTAAACACTCTGGCTTAGAAAGAGTTACAGAGATTTTATATGCATACAGGCATAACATAAACAAGGCATAACAATCATAATTGGCGACCAGAAAAAGAAAGAGAAAATGCTTACTAACACATACTTCAGAAATTATCTTAGTTTCAAAGCCAATTTTTCTAAACACATGCTTCAGTAGTCTTACTGACCCAACTCCTTAGGGCGGGACCTCTCCATCAAAGTTAAACAGTTATGTCATTTTGTCTTCTCGGATGTGGAGAATGCAATGGGCAGGAAGAGATGTGTTTTGCTGGTGTCTGCCCCTTCTGTCCCTGGGGGAACCTGGTGACTAACAATTGCTTAGCAGTGGGAAGAAAAGCTTAAATGTGATACCCCAAATT
>NW_022059916.1:0-41451 GCF_007399415.2 Gopherus evgoodei | reverse complement strand
GAAAGAAAGAAAGAAAGAAAGAAAGAAAGAAAGAAAGAAAGAAAGAAAGAAAGAAAGAAAGAAAGAAAGAAAGGATGACCTGACTGAATGGGCTTTTTCCATTCAGCTCTTCTGGTTTTTGAGCATTTCTTCTTCTCTGCAGACATGATACTGCATGCACTAGAGTGTTTAGGCTAAATGGACAGATCCCCACAGCCTTTCTGCATGTAGATATCCAGCTTAGGAGAGCAGGACTTTCACTTTTAGACCACCTGCAGGCTTGAGCCCAAACAACACTATGTATCATCCCAATCCTGCAGACAGATTCACAGTGATGGCAGTGGTCCATACTCACACTTAATTTGTTCTACCTGTTAACTGGAGTAAGCCTTTTGCAAGACTGGGCACTATGTGAATATTTATATGAACATCTGAGGTTTCATGAAGCCTATGGAAGTGAAGAGTGAGATCTACAAGTAGCTAATTAGGCCTGCACTTTGGTAGGGCTCTGAATGCTGGGTACTGAGCAAGAGACAGGAGCAGATCTTGAATACAGTGGAAAGAAAAACCTTTAAGATTGGTGCTTGAAGTTACAAAGATTGACCATGTTTGGCATGAACAAAGTAGGGGAAGTGTGAAGGTGGTACCAGTTATAGAAAAGCTAAGGGAGGTCAGGCTTAGAGCGTGAAAAGAAGATCGGATAACAAGGGGTTAAATTTAGAAAAGCAGGGTAGGTAGACCCAGAACTGGGTGGATGGATGTCATAGTAAAGGATTTGATTAGCTACAGAGTTTCCGAGGAATAGCATTCAAGACAGACTGGAATGGATTAGAAGGACACAAAGAGCCAATCCTATATAGATGGGAATAAGGTTGGAGGAAGGATTGAGTCCAGTAAGTGCAGTAAAAGGTTGAGATACTATATTTCAAGATTGTCACTGTGACAAATATGGAAGTGTAACATCCTGCACAATTTTTAATGAATTAAATTAAACCTTATTGAATTAAGGTAAAAATCTTTGAAGCTGGTTGTATTAAAAATGTGAATATTTATATACTATTACAGTATTTTATGGAGCTCATTTAGGAGAAAGTTCTGATTAGTGTAATCTCTGGGAGACATTAGGAACGTCAAAGGACATTTGGGGACAAGGCATGTGAAGGGGATTTTCAAAGAAATTCTAGGGGAGAGTGGAAGGGTATGTGACTGTGTCATAAACAGATAGTTAAGGGTTAATGTCTCTTTTACTTGTAAAGGGTTAAGAAGCTCAGTGAACCTGGCTGACACCTGACCAGAGGACCAATAGGGGGACAAAATACTTTCAAATCTTGCTGGAGGGAAGTCTTTGTTTGTGTTGTTTGTTTTGTTTGTTGTTTGCTCTTAGGGCTAAGAGGGACCAGACGTACACCCAGACTTTCCCAAGCTTTCTAAATCAGTCTTTCATGTTTCAAAATTGTAAGCATAGCCAGGCAAGGCGAATTAGTCTTATGTTCATTTTCTTTCAACTTGTGAATGTTTTTTCCATTGGCTGGAAAGATTTTTACCTCTGTTTGCTGTAACTTTGAATCTAAGGCTGGGCGGGGAGGTCCCTCTAATCTATATGAATCTGAATACCCTGTAAAGCATTTTCCATCCTGATCTTACAGAGATCATTTTTACCTTTTCTTTCTTTAATTAAAAGCTTTCTTTTTAAGAACCTGATTGATTTTTCCTTGTTTTAGAATCCAAGGGATTGAGTCTAAACTCACCAGGGATTGGTGAGGGGAAAAGGAAGGGGGGCGTTAATTCCTCGCTTGTTTAAGGTCCAAGGAGTTTGGATCGGTGTGAAGCTTCCCAAGACAACCCAGTGAGGGGAAAGTCTGGGGGGGAGGAAAAAGGGGGATGGTTTATTTCTCCTTGTTTTAAGACCCAAGGGGTTTGGGGCTTGGGTTTCCCAGGAAAGGTTTTGGGGGAACAGTAAGTGTGCCAAACACTATATTTTTGGCTGGTAGCAGTGTTATCAGATCTAAGCTAGGAATTTAGCTTAGAAGTGATCATGCAGGTCCCCACTTTTTGGATGCTAAAGTTCAAAGTGGGGGAAAAAACCTTCACAGACTGACTCCTCTGGAATCCTGCATTTTGAAGCTGCATTTTGAGGAGACAGCTATTGTCTGGCTGATTACATTTTCAAGGTCTCATCAAAGAGCTAAAGTGGATAAATGAGTCACTCACAGAGTCCAGAGTTGTTCTTGTTCTGAACTGAGGATGTGATGTACTTGAAACAGCAGGAAAAATCCTGGGTGGAGATTGAAGGAGAGCTTCTGCCAGAGCCCAGGCTGCAGTTGGGGGTGATCACTGGTAAGCTTATTAGCACATGTATAGATTCTTTTATTATTTTTAATATGTTTTCTCTGTAGTGCTTTTACCTAATGAATAAAACATGTTTGCTTAGAAAGAGCCATTTGGTAACTTACAAACATAGCAATTTGGATGAGCAATTTCTTTTGACATGGGGTTACTCATGACCTGCTGATGATGCATATAGATGACAACCACATAGAATGAGTGAATAGATTTTTCTATCTGGGTAGTTGTTTGATGGAATGAGTTTCTGTATCTGAAGAAGTCTCACATCTGATGGGTCTTGGGCCAATGACATTTCATCATCTTCAAGGGCCTCTGTTTGGGAGGTAGAATGTCTATGTGAAAACTAAGAGACAAGTATTCAATATGGTCGTGATGACAACTCTGTTATATGGAGCAGAAACATATTCATTAAAAACAGCTCAGGAGAGGAAAATAAACAGTTTTCAGTGTCAAAAGTTATGACATATCCTTGACATCCATTGATTTGATTTTGTCACAAGCAGGAAGATACTTAAATGATCCCAGAAAGTTACAGTATTGCATTAGTTGAGAAGAAGACAACTGCAATGGTGGGGGTATGTGCAATGTTCAGGAGACAGTTTGCTTTTACAGAAGGTGTATAGAGATGAGGAAGAAGGAAATAGAGCACCAGTGCAACCATGAATGAGACTGAAAGATGCAATTTTGTGGGATTTAAGAAACCTAAATCATCCTATCCTGACTCTTGTGAAGGGAAGAATATTTGCAAAGGACCATTCGAGATGGAAACCCATTCCACGTGCCACTATGGCTGCATTAGAGCCATGTGTTTCTGCTGCTATGATGTGCTGATGACTTTACAAAGCAAACCAGCTTCAGAAACGCTTAGAAAACTCTTCCTCAAAATACCTTATTGACCAAGTTGTTAGTGCTGAGGAGAGTTGTTAAGGCTGCTAAGCTGTTAAGGCTGCTCGGTGCTGCTGTTCTTGGAGCTCCGGTGCCAGCTGCACTAGCACGGAATGCAGCTTACCGATTCAGCAGACCTCAACTTTATTCCTAAAGAAAGACCACAGGCTCGATTTGGTGGCGAAGGCCCTCAGCCAGATTTATTGTCAGCAAAGGACGGCACTAGTGTCCTGTCCAAGGCGTCACAGGGACAGTAACATGTGTATTTCTGTGACAAGATGGGACAGCAGGGTCCTGTCCCTTCGGCCAATACAAATATGCCCCTCATAGGACTTCTTTAATCCATTGATACAAAGAAGTGACGTATTACACCTAGATGCTGATACCAGACACTTCTGTGTTCTTGGGGGAACCAGGGTGCAGTATCCAGGCTGACTCATGAAAGATTCCCCCGCCCCACCCTCAGCCTCTGCTTAAACCAAAACCCATCAGAGAAAAGAACTTGCAGAGAGCAGTGAAGGGCATTGGGAGACACACCTAGACCCCTCCTGACAAGGGTGACAAGATTAAGACATCTCCATTAGCATACAGAATGGAGAGCGGAGACGACTCCCCTAGCCTCATCTGCATGAAAGATGGAACAGGAAGACATCTCAATTTGCATACAGAATGGAGAACGAAGAACCACCCTGAATTCTGGGACTAGAAAAAGCAGGGAAGTACTGCATCATGGGAATCTCTGCTCCAGATGCTAATGAACCTAGACCTGTACACATCCAGCTCAGCAATTATCAGACCAATTCTAGTAATGAATCCTTAATTGATGTCCAAATAGTAAAGCCGCCTAGTTGCATTGTGAGCTCCCTGGAAGAAAACACCACTCATAGCCAAGAGTGATCATCTCCTTTTGTCTAATCTAAAGAAAACCCTTGAGTTATCAGCCTCACCTATAAACAAATCTATTGTTCTCCCTTGAACAATTGTATTTTCTCTACAAAAATCCCTACTCACCCTCCAGTCAGGGTTCTGATGCTCAGATCCAAACTCTGCTCCAGTTCCACGGGGACTCCCTACTCTCCTGACTGATCATGCTGGGGACTCTGCCTGCCTCCTGCCCTCAGGACCCTCCGCTACCAGCATCATTTGGGAACCCCGACCAGTTCAAGCTTCAGGGAGTGGTGAGATCCCCTTCCTTTCGCTCTCTTTTCATTTTTCCTTTCTACCTTAGATATTAACCTTTAATAATGTACGTTATGTTGGTTTAGCCTCCTTGTGTAGTTATCACCTGTATTCAATAAATAACTTGTATGGTTGAGCTGGTTGCTTCTCTCTCTCTTGCTGAACCTTACTCTTCTGTGTTTTTAGTTTCCCCCATTCACTCTGCAGCAACGCTTCTTTTACCTAAGCTAAAGATCCCTGCAGCGCCCAAACTCCTATGGGGTTTGCTCATCAAGCAGGTTACTGCCAGTACAATTGTGTTGTGAAGGTGGGGATAGGGACGTGCTGAATCTGGGACACATGAGGGTAACAGCTTGAAAGTGCTGCTTGACCCAGTCCATGGGGCCCAGGGGCGTATAAGGAGAGTCAGCTTGATAGTGCTGCTTCGTCCAGCCCAGTGAGTCCAGGGACATATAAGGGGTCAGCTTGACAGCGCTGATTGACCCGGTCTGCTCAGACTTGCTCTGTTAATGTGTGTGTGTGTGGGTGTGGGCTCATCTGGTTTTGGAGCTGGAGAAACCCAGGCCTAGGGAGCCTAGGTCCTACAGGATAGCTCCATTGGGAGGGGATTTGCAGGAAGAGAGAAGTAGAGCTCCATATGAACACACAAGGGACACAAGCAGCACATTGATAGAATTACAAAATCCCCTTCCCCAGAGAAGTAACCTAAATAAATGAGCCTATCCCAAAGTAATGGGCAAATCTGGTAACAATACTGTTAGTTACCACCTTTATCCTGGTATCTGCTAGATAGAACAAAATATCCTCACCCATCATCCTGTCATCCCATCCTTATTTTATGAGAGGTCAGTGTGCTCTTGTACCATCTCTTAAGAATGTGTTTACATACTTACTTGAGAGATCTGTGTGTTTTTGTGGTCAGGAATGGGCCTACCTGGTGCATTACTATTCTGTCAAAGCTCGGCCTACTCTGGTTCCCAGCCTTTGGTTAAAAGTTACTTATGCTTTGGTTTCCAACAAGGCCTACAGAAAACAGATTAAAGCACTTTCCTGACAGATAAGAGACCTCCCTTCAAATCTCTGCTCTACATCAGACCGAGAAGAAATTACATGAGGATCTCTCATAACCCAGGTGAGTTCCCTAATCACTAGGTTAAAGGTACTGGGGAGGCACTAAGGTGCCCTGTGCTGCTTTGTGACTTTACTTGGTTTTTTTGTTTGTTTGTTTTGCCCTGGATGAAACAATTTGGCTTTTTTTTCTAATTCACGAATAGTATTGGGTCAACTAAACTGCATTTTTCAGTGACTAAACTACTTGTCTGAAAAATTTTACTCAGATGTATTCAGAAAATCTCCTCCTTTGTCTCATCTCCTCTTCTTTCCTGCCATCTTATACAGTCTATTTGCTCCTTTCTCATTTCTTAACCTGTGTATCTAGCTGTTGGTGATATTTTAAGGATGGCTGGCCAGTCCCCATTCATTTTCCTCCACTACGCTCTTCTGGTAATTAAACATTAAGACTAGAACCTTCAAAGGAGTCTAAGGGAGAGGAAATGTGCTGCTATTTGTGCATCTAACTCCTTCAGCTGCTTTATGAATCTGAGCCTAAATTGACTGTCACTTGGATGCATACGATAACCCAAGCCTCAATGCTCTGATTCTCAGGTACAATATATCATTGCTCAAGGGCTGACACAGCACAATGTTACTGGAAGCTTGTTACAGAGAGTGAACTCCAGGGTTTGTCCCAGGGGGAACAAGACAGTATTTAAACAACTCTTGAGAACCAGCTCCTAGCCTTGGAGTCAGCTAAGGATAAGTTCTTTGCTTCGCCCCCACTGATAACCCAACACACGTTGAGGAGTTTCACTGCTCCAGGTAAAAAATATTGGATCTCCTTGGATGCTGTATTCCAGAGACAGAAAGACTAGATAGACTAAGCAAAGAGAAAATCACAGATCAGAATGATCTCACCATATTTATGATCTGTGCTTAAAAGCAGGTGAGTTGATTCATATTTTTATTCCTTTTAAATTTGTGTATCCTTTTCATTTCAAAGGACCAGATTCTGCCCCTCTTATCTAGGGGTGAGTCTCTTCAGTTCTATTGACTTCTGCCTGGCTGAAGCAGTCTGCTCACATAGACTCGGTTACAGCACAGGGATCATGGTTGGCAAAACTGAGTCGCCCAGCTCTCTCTTTCTCAAGGCAGCACTGAAATAGCTGAGAGCAGGGTGGGTGGGTGGGTGTGTGTGTGTGTGGTCGGTCAGGGGAAGGGCACTCTCTGGAAAATGCTCTTGGAATTGAATTTCCCTGTGCACAGAATCTGCCTGTGTTGACATTCAGGTTCTAGTACAAGGTCCATCTCTCTGCTTAGGCATTTGTCTCATGAGCTGATAATGGAGGAAAGGTTCAGTTTCTCTCTAGATTTGTATGGGGACAAACATAATTTTAACATTGGACAGAACATTGATTTCATTGCCTTTTCCATTAATAACTGATGTCAAAATAGCCATTCACTTCCAGGAGGGCAGGATAACTTATCTACTGTATGTACAGCCTGATATTCAGACATGCAGAAAATTGAGTCAAAAATCCCAATTGAGTTGGAGTTTAAGTGACTTAGGAGCAAAAGTCCCATTGATTTTCTATCAGGTCGCTCTTTTCAAAATGATGTCACTATATCGATACAATGTTTGATGGTCACATTCATTTCTTCTTAATAGTGTCTCTCATAACCTTCTCATAAACAAACTAGAGAAATACAACCTAGATGGAGCTAGCATAAAACGTGGACATAGCTGGCTGGGAAACAGTTCCCAGAGAGTAGTTTTCAGTGGTTTACAGTCATGTTGGAAGGGTATAACTAGTGGTGTCCTGCAGGGATCGGTTCTTGGTTTGGTTTGGATAATGCATAGAGAGTACACTGATAAAGCTTGAGGATAATTCCAAACTGGGAGGGGTTGCAAGTGCATTGGAGGCTAGGATTATAATTCAAAATGATCTGAACAAACTGGAGAAATGGTCTGAAGAAAACAGGATGAAATTAAATAAGGGCAAATGCAAAGTACTAAACTTAGGAAGGAACAATCAGTTGCACACATACAAAATGGGAAATGACTCCCAAGGAAGGAGTACTGTGGATTGGGATCTAGGGCTCGTAGTGCATCACAAGTGAAGTACAAGACAACAGTGTAACACTGTTGCAAATGAAAAGCATCATTCTGGAATGTATTAGCAGGAGTGATGTAAGTGAGACACGAGAAGTAATTCTTCCACTCTATTCCACAATGATTAGACCTCAACTGGAGTACTGTGTCCAATTCTGGGTGCCACATTTCAGGAAAGATATAGACAAATTGGAAAAAGTCCAGAAAAGAGGAACTAAAAAAGAGCAACAAAAAAAAAGTTATTACTAGAAGGAGGGAGAAAAATTGTTTTTCTTAACCTCTGGTAATAGGACAAGAAGCAATGGCCTAAAATTGAGGCAAGGATGGAAAACTTCTTAATTGTCAGGGTGATTAAGCACTGGAATAAATTGCCTAGGGAGATTGCGGAATCTCCATCTTTGGAGATTTTTAAGAGCAGGTTGGACAAACACCTGTCAGGGATGGTCTAGATAATACATAGTGCTGCCTTGAGTTCAGGGGACTGGACTAGATGACCTCTCGAGGTCCCAACCAGTTCTGTGATTCTTCTTCTTCTTGAAAAATCCTAATGATTGTAATAGGTAAGAATCCAATTATGTACTACAGATATTAATTTGTGTTTTCAACAAAATAGTCTAGAACAACTGACAGACTGTAATTATTTTTATAGATTTGGCTAGATGTCCAGCTATTGTAAATTGGCCATAGTTTCATTGCAACCAGTCTGCCCCATCCCATGCTTGTGTGACAGAGCTGTAGCTCTACTGAAGTCATAAGGCCAGATTGCAGATAGAGAATAAATTCCTCTATAGCCTGGTGGCTTGAACACTCACCCCACATACAGAAGACCAAGTATCCAGTAAGCCTGCTCTGCCTCTTTTATGATGTACCCACAGAGGTACAGCTTCAAGAGGAGAGACTGAAGGAGCCCCACATCAGACAAACCCTTCGTCAGAGCCGAGCAGGGTATTTGTGAATACCTGTAGGACCTTATTCTGGGACTTAGGCATGTAAAGTGGTGGCTCGGTGCCCAAGTCTTTTTGTGTATCCAGCCTAATTTGTCTATTTCAAACACACAAATACCATATCTCTTTCTCTCTCTCTCTCTCTCTCTAAATTTAGTATAGTTAAAACACACATTTTACAGAATGGAATAGGACTCTCTTTACATTCAGCCTATGGAACAGATGATCTCCACATACTATTTTAATTTATTTGTATGATAGGTGTTAATTTCATTTTCTTTCTCGTCTTCCAGGTCACAGATTTCCTGAATAACTGACAATGAAAAATCAAACCACAGTGACCGAATTTATCCTCCTGGGACTTTCCAGTGACCCACAGATGCAGATTTTCCTCTTTCTCCTTTTTTTAGATATTTACGTAATCACTCTGGGTGGTAATATAGTGATCATGGTGGTGATAAGAGCTGATTCTCACCTTCACACCCCTATGTACATCTTTCTCTTCCATTTATCCTTTGTTGATATCTGCTAATCCTCAGTCACGGTGCCTAAAATGCTGATGAACTTCCTAGCAGAGCACAAAACTATTTCTGTCAATGGCTGCATTGCCCAGATGTTCTTCTTTTTCCTCTCAGCTGGTGCAGAAATTTTCATTCTCTCAGACATGGCTTATGACTGCTATGCTGCCATCTGTGATCCATTACATTACGTGCAGACAATGAGCAAAGGAATCTGTGTTCAGCTGGTAAGTGGTGCATGGACCATGGGCTTCTTCTATGCCCTTCTTAACACAGTTTTTGCCCTCAAGTTGCATTTCTGTGGCCCAATCAAATCAACCATTTCAGCTGTGAGCTCCCGCCTCTGTTACAACTGTCCTGCACTGACACCCTCACCAATCAAGTGGTGCTTCTTACTTCTGCTGTGATATTTGGGTTGAGCTCCTTCCTCCTTACCCTGATCTCCCACATTCACATCATCTCCACCATCCTTCTCTACCTGCAGCTCTCACCTTATTGTGGTTGGCTTGTTGTATGTGACAAGTTTTCTCCAGTACACAAAACCCAGCTCAGTCTCCTCCGTGGTTCTGGATGAAATATTCTCCATCCAGTACAGCATCTTGACCCCCATGTTAAACCCCATCATCTACAGCCTGAAAAACAAGGAGGTGAAAACGACTCTAAGGAATATATTGGAGAAATTCAGGCTCTCTCAGTTAGTGTTGATTTTCTCTTTTTTTGAAAGTCAGAAAACATAGATTTGTGGGTAACTAGTGTATGAGACATTCTCAGCTCAGATAATTGAATGACATTTTGGTCAAAATCCTCCACAGATCCAGTGCATTTCCATTGAAGTCAATTGTCCAGATCCTTATCATGTGTAAATCAGCATATCTCCATTGGAACCAATGGGTGCTGGAGTTAGACCCACAAAGGGTCTTGAACAAGAGAAATTGAGAGATATCCCATAACGCAGTGGCCAAAGCATGCACCTGGGAGGGGACAGATCTCTGTTTCAATCATTTCTCCTCATCAGACACTTGAAGCGGGGGTCTCCCACATTTGAGATAAGTACCATAACCACTGGGATAAAAGTCTTGCTGGAGCTCCTCTTCCTAATTCTGTCTTCTTGTTTCCACAAAATCAAATGGATATAACTGGCCATGAACAAATTCAGGCTGGAAATTAGAGAAAAGTTTCTCACCCTCAGAAGGGTGAGGTTCTGGAACAAACTTCTAATAGGAGCTGTAGGGATACATAAATTAATTAGTTTTAAGAAAGTGTTGGATAAAATTATGATGGTGTGACGGTGTGGGGGGCAGGGCTCAGCAACCCTGGTGCTTACTTCTGGTTTATGTCTTATGTTTCTAAAGGACATGCTTCAGGGTTTCAGCCGGACACCACGGTTCATGAAGGAATCCTTCCTTCTCCCACCAATGTATTCTGAGAGGTTGGGTTTTTTTTTTCTTCTTCCTCTGAAGCATCAGGGATGGCCACGGTTGGAGATAGGATCTTGGATGGGATGAGCCAAGGCTCTGAGGTGTTACTAAGTTTTCTCTCTCTCAGAAGTTTGCCTACACTGTTCTTGCTCACATAGTCAGGGACTAACTGATTGAAAATTAGCTAAGGACACAAAAACTAAGTGCACTTTTTTAAGTACATTGGAAGCAGGAAGCCAGACAAACAATCAGATCAGTGAGGCCATTGGATGATCAAGATGCTAAAGGAGCACTCAGGAAAGACATTGCTGTTGTGGAGAAGCTAAATGAATTCTTTGCATTAGTCTTCACTTCAGAGGATGGGAGGGAGATCCCTTCAGCTTAGATGATAAATTAGAGGAACTGTCCCATACTGATAGAGGAGGTTTTGGAAGAAATTGATAAATTAAATAGTAATTAGTCATGAGGACCAGATGGTATTCATCCTAGAGTCCTGAAGAAACTCAGATATGAAATTGCTGAACTCCTTCTTTTCCTTACAGTCATGAAATCTATCAATCATTTTACAAGCACTTTCTCCCAAAATTGCCTTCCACCTTCAGATTTGCAACCACTTCCACCCTGTTGGTTAGAAGCAAGTGAAAAATGGCCCCGCAGCCACACCTTTCACCCCCACTCTGACCCCCACACCCCAGAAAAGCCCTTACTCCCACTTTGGCCCTACCTGCCTATCTAGGTTTTGCAGTCCTGAGATCCCAAATGGGGCCATTGCAGAGTAATAGGTCACATCCATAGACTCTTATTGTATACGTGTGGGGGGTTATTGTTTGGTTTTTTGTTTTCAGAAAACCTAAGAAGCCAATTGCACTGAAACACTCAGTTCAGCCTACATAAGCAATGAAGATTTACTCTGGTTGTTAGAGATTGTTGGGATTTTAAAGCATTGTAAGAGAGGTGCTCAAATCCTTTTAATTCTCCCAATGACTTTAAAACCCTAAACCAGACAAAGACTCTTATTTCTATTTATTTGAAGATAAGACCCCATGGGTCCAAGAACCCAGGTCTGCAGAGGTATTAGTCACTTAACCACTCCAAAATGCTATACAGCAGTAGGTGTAACCAGCCTGCATGCAAGTTCCCATGACTGTGGTGGAGACAGACCATAGGAAGTTCCACATCAAGGGTTTGATAGGCAGCAGCCCCATGGCTCCTGACTGGCTCCCTGCCCTATATAAACCCAAGGGCTGCTCCAGGCAACAGTATGGATCTTCTGTAGTTGCTCTGACTGTTCTGGCTCTATGTTCTTGAACTCCTGGCTTGACTGTGGCTTGTTTTGGACTTTGCCTCCTGATTTAGACCCTGAAACATGACTTGGAGTCTGATACACAGTATTGACTCTGGCCTGGAACTGCCTATGAACTCCTTGGCTACCCCGAGCCTCAGGTTTGCCCCTTGACCCTGATTGCCCTTTTTGAGTTCCTGAAATTGATAGTCTTCCAAATATCCCATGGAACTGGGGAGTGGTGTAGCTCATAGGGCTAGCTTGCCTTTAGTATATTCAGTGCCTTACCTTCCTAATATTTAGCTATTTTCATTATGTTCAGCTATAATGCAAGAAATGTACAGGCCTGTATCCTGTAAGATATTAGCTGAAGCATTAGTTAGCAGAAGTGTGGTCAAGTAGGCTGTAACCCTTGGCACAGATCAACCATTACCTTTAGGTTTTGGGAACTAGGAAGAGCTTGCTCAATGGCAGGAGTTAGAATGGTCCAGTAAGTGTTGCCATGGAGGGATAGTTCAGTGGTTTGAGCATTAGCCTCTTCTCCACCCCTAAATCTAGGGTTGTGAGCTCAATCCTTGAGATGGCCCCCTAGGGATCTAGTAGCAAAAATCAGTACTTGGCCTTGCTAGTGAAGGCAGTGGGCGGGACTTGATGACCTTCTGAGATCCCTTCCAGTTCTAGGAGATAGGTATATCCAGTTACTATTATTAACTGCTAATCTGCTTAAGCAAGGAGTGATGGGTTTGGTGATGAGCTGTAATGGTTGTTACATGTATTAATATATTAACGTATAGGAGAAAGACACCTCAATATTAGCAAGATAAAGAAATACAAATAAGTCAAAGTGGGGGGAATCCTACTGAATATGTATTAGATATAATTGTGTCAGTGTAACACAGTGGTTCTCAAACTTTTGTATTGGTCACCTCTGAGTGTGACCTCCCCTTATAAATTAAAAACAATTTGTAAAAAATATTTAACACTCGTATCTTGGAGGTGGAGTGCCTTTTGAGGGTGGAGGCTGTCAGCTTGTGACATAGGTAATAACCACATGACATCCTCAGGTGGAGTTGGGGAGTCACGACACTCAGTTTCAGAACCTCTGGCATAACAAGTTATAGAAGTTGCATGCCAGTCTGTGGATGGCAGGAGAGAGAGATCTATCCCTTGGGAGGGACCAGAATGATGGTCAGTGGTGATGAGGATGAAGATAAAGGCTAATATTTCAGGTTGTTCTGCAAGTGATGGTGTGAGTATATGGATGTGCAGATGTACGTTCTGTAGTCTCTCTACCTACCTTACTAAATTAAAGTGTTTGTGACTTTGCTAAATGTAATAATGAACTATTTGTAAATGTAGAAGAGTTCCCATAGTGTGACTGTTGCACCTGTGCACATCAGTGTTCCCAACCATACAGTAATTTTAATAATACAGGTTTTGGAACAAGAACCTATCAACCCTAAAGAGAGAACTAGGATTTCTCAAGTGACCAATATAATTAATATATAACCTGGAAAGGTTGTGTAGAGTGATTTGGGTGTATTCTATAGGTCCCAGTCAGAGAGTGTGTGATGAAGTGGAAATTTTCTGTAATAATGTAATGAATGACATGCAAGACAGTGATTTATGTGACTAGGGATTGCTACCCAGTGGATGCAAAATGTTAAAAGTGTCTAGGGGCTGAGCAAGAGACATGGTGTGTGGGTGTGTGTGACGTCACCGTTTGGTGGGGTAGGAATGGGTCATTAAGGGCCATCTGGAACTGACTCATTTCAACAGAGGATCCAGGAAGACAATGGGACCCTCAGGGATTGAACAACTGACACCTGCCCATTGACAACTCCAGCAGGTGGAATATGTGAACTCAGCATGGGCCTGCAGGAGGAGGAGGAGGAGGAGGGGCCAAGAGTTGTCAGGTGGATGGTTTAAGGGCAGATCAGTAGCCCTCACCTAGGACTAACAGAGGGAGAGAGACAACAATGGATTCCATGGTAGCTTGGCTGGGTGGCACCCTGGCTGGACCAGGATGGACTGCAGGGTGTGCTTCTCTATACCAACACAAGGACTCACTGTGCAGAGCTCAGGGTGTGAAAGCCACAAGGATATAAAGAAAAGTGGGACCCTGTGGGGGTCTGACACACTGAAAGGGTTTCTCCAAGGGACTGTTCAAAAGTTGGGACATAGCATAGATCCTACAAGCCATAAAAGGTGAACAATAAATTAGGTAGCAGCCTACTTTAACTTACACCATTTTATACCCTCCTGGTAGGCCAGCCTACCAATCCACTCATCCTCTTGATATCTAACCACTTACCTATATGTATGCAGGCTGAGATTTTTCAAGGAGCCCAAGGGAGTTAGTTGACTGTCAACGGGATTTTGGAGTTAATCTCCATTGAAAATGTAAGATCACATCCAACTTGTCTCCCACAGACTCAGACTTTAATTATTCTCCTTAAGTTCTTTGCTTTGCGCTCTGTAAAGTTTTCTCAAATATAATCAGGCCTTCCTCCTTCTGAGCCAGTGGTCTTCCAACTTCTTCCAGTTCTGTACTGCTTCTTCCAATACTTCAGTCTCTCCAGTTCTTGGTTTTGAAAGTATTCCTCTCTCCAGGCCAGAAGGAAGATTACCATATCACCAGATTTCCAAAGTTAGATGCCTACTTGGATTTTCAAAAGCATCCAGGTACATAACTCCCTTTGAAGTCAATGGGAGCTAGGTACTCCTAGGCACTTAGCTGTGTCTTCAGTCACCAAAAGACCTTTAAAAATATGGCCCACAGACCTTTGGAGAACAGTGTATCACTGTTTGAGATCAACTGTGCTAGACAATAGATATTGGTTTCTTCCTTAACTGACAAGCTTGCATGAGCAAGATTTCTATCCAATGTACTTTTTTATAATACTCAAATCCTTAGGTTTGATCTCACCTTTTACTCAGGCCTTACTCCCTGTAAAACTCCCTCTGACTGAGTGAAAATTGCATTTTAATGCATGTTGGGTGCTTAACTCCCTTAGGCTTCTTTGAAAATCCCAGCCTCCATTGCTTTACATACACAAATCATAATTGCACTCTTCTCAGGCAGACCTTAAGGCAAACAACAAAACTAAACTGCAGGTGACATTTCTAGAAGTGCCTAAATATTTAGAGCACAAGTAAATGGGCCTTGGTTGACCAAGTTGCCTGAAAGAGGAGGTGGTGTCCCTTCTTCCAACCATTAGCCCAGTGTTCCTTACTGGTGTTCTGGAAGATCTGGGTTCAATTCCCCATTCTACCTGCTGTAGAGCAGGGACTGAAACTTTGACCTCCCAGCTGAAGGCCCTAAGCACCAGTATATAGATACACAGGGGTGGAGTTTTCTCAAGCTTTCCCATTGAAGCTATTCCACTTATATAAAATTCTTGGCTAGTCATTGGGATAAAATTACACTGTAGCTCAGTGTTAGGGGACTTCTTTGGTAGGTACAACTCATTGGGCCATTGAGAGTGTTTATATATGTGTGTGTGTGTATATATATATAGTTATTTATATGTTGTGGAACAGCTTCAATACTCCACAATACCTTATAGCCTAGATATTAAGGCACTTTCCTCAGAGATGGGAGAACTCACTTCACAACTCTGCCTCCACCCCCAGGTAGAGAGGGGAAGAGAACCATGATCCCTCACATGCAAGGATAGTGACCTGACCAATGGACTGAGACACAGGTGAGCTGGGTTCACTTCTGGACTGCACCAGTGACTTCTTAGGAGGGAGAGATAGCTCAGTAGTATGAGCATTGGTGTGCTAAATCCAGGATTGTGAGCTCAATCCCTGAGGGGACCATTTGGGGCAAAATTCTGTCCGGGGATTAGCCCTGCTTTGAGCAAGGGGTTAAACTAGATGACCTCCTAAGACTTGAGGGGTCCAAGTTTAAACTCTGCCTCCACTGCAGACTTACTTTGCAACCTTTAGCAAATCGCTTAGGGCCAGATTTTTTAAAAGGGATTTCAGTTCCTAATTCCCATAGAAATCAATGGGATTTATGTGGCCTAAATACCTTTAAAAAGCTGGGTTTAGTCTCCCTTTGCCTCTGTTTGTCACTTGTAACATGGAGGTAACAGAAGGAGTGTTGTAAGCAAGAGACAAGAAGTGATTCTTCTGCTCTACTCCGGGTTGATTAGGCCTCAACTGGAGTCTTGTGTCCAGTTCTGGGTGCCATTTTTCAGGAAAGATGTGGCCCAATTGCAGAGTCCAGAAAAGAGCAACAAAAACGTGTCATGTCTCCATGTGGCTTGCAGAAGCAGCAGCACATCCCCAATCCGGCTTCTATGCATAGGGAAAGCCAGGAGGCTCCACACACTGCCCATGCCCCAAGCACCATCCCTGCAACTCCCATTGGCTGGGAACCATGACTACTAGGAGCTTCAGGGGCGGTGCCTGCAGACAGTGCAGTTTGCCCATCCCGGGCTAAGGGCACACAGTGTTTGCAGTTACATGGACCATGATGTTAACCACCATCACTCTCTTGTTAAATCTTCAAACAAGCCCCTTTGGGCTTCCTCCCATTCTGCCCCCCACACTTGGGAGGAGCTCCCTGTAAACATCAGGAAAACGACCTCCTCAACCCAGGGACTGTTCGACTCTTTAATTATTCCCTGTCCAGCAGGCTTGGCAACTCCTTATGAACTTGCTGCTGTAATGTACCAGTTCTTTGCTGGGTACAGGTTGTGATCCCACAACATTCATCTTAGGCAACTCTTGTGAGCCTAGCCTGGCATGATTGATAATACCTCCTAGTGATTTTGCAGCATAGCCATGACCACTGTCTTTACACTTAGGGTGACCTCTTCATACACCTCAAAGCTCTCGAGTAGGATATCCCTATGGCATTCAGGCCTCAGATCAGGAACAGGGGCTGTCTTACAATCCTCTGCACAGAATATCATCTTGACAACGGCTTCAATGTTGTGATGCACTTTTAACCTGTTTATATGCTCAGTCTAAGGTGCATCCCTGCTGCAGGGCCTGTGTACATTGCAGGTAACAGCGTGACCCCTTCTCACCACCTGAGAAGGCCCCTCCCATCAGTTTTGCAATTTGTACTTTTCCATGAGGATTAACACCAGCAGCAGATCTCCTGCATCAAACGATTGCTCACAAGGAGAGCAGAACCCCCTTCATCCCATTGAGTTGGGACCAGGGCCAGATTGGTTAACCAAAACATCGGATAATCAGATGAGGGAGGGATTGCAACTGCTTTGGAGGACAGGGTCAAAATTCAAAACGATCTGCACAAATTGGAGAAATGGTCTGAGGTAAACAGGATGAAGATCAATAAAGATAAATGCAAAGTGCTCCACTTAGGAAGGAACAATCAGTTTTACACATACAGAATGGGAGGAGACTGTCTAGGAAGGAATATGGCAGAAAGAGATCTAGGGGTCATATTGGACCACACGCTTAATATGAGTCAACAGTGTGATACTGTTGCAAAAAAAGCAAATGTGATTCTGGGATGCATTAACAGGTGTGTTGTAAACAAGACACGAGAAGTCATTCTTCCGCTTTACTCTGCGCTGGTTAGGCCTCAACTGGAGTACTGTGTCCAGTTCTGGGCACTGCATTTCAAGAAAGATGTGGAGAAACTGGAGAGGGTCCAGAGAAGAGCAACGAGAGTGATTAAAGGTCTTGAGAACATGACCTATGAAGGAAGGCTAAAGGAATTGGGATTTTTTAGTTTGGAAAAGAGAAGACTGAGAGGGGACATGATAGCAGTTTTCAGGTATCTAAAAGGGTGTCATCAGGAGGAGGGAGAAAACTTGTTCACCTTAGCCTCCAATCATAGAACAAGAAGCAATGGACTTAAACTGCAGCAAGGTTTGCAGCACAGGTTGAACATTAGGAAAAAGTTCCTAACTGTCAGGGTAGTTAAACACTGGAATAGATTGCCTAGGGAAGTTGTGGAATCTCCATCTCTGGATATATTTAAGAGTAGGTTAAATAAATGTCTATTAGGGATGGTCTAGACAGTATTTGGTCCTGCCATGAGGGCAGGGGACTGGACTCGATGACCTCTCGAGGTCCGTTCCAGTCCTAGAGTCTATGAGTCTATGAATGGGAAAGTGCCTGGCTGCACCGCCATCTAGGGACCATAGGAGAGATTGCCCACTTCTGGACCTGTGTGCGCTGGTTGTTGGGTTAATACGGAGAACAGGATAAGAGAGGGTCAGATAAACAGGGTTCTACTGTATTGTGATCATCCCATTCTTTCCAAGCTGCTTGGCTGCTAGCGAGGCTTTGCATCACTATTCCAATCATGCTTGTAGGGAAACTTAATTTAGGCCCCTCCCTGTGAAAGGGAAAGTAAAAGTGAAGTGCTTCAGTAAGATCAACCTTACCAGAATGAAATGGTTCCATTTTTTGTTTCAAAAGGACATTTGGCTTCATAAATTTATTTTATTTTGGATGAGATTGTGCCTTTCATGTTTTCTGGCACACAAGCAGACAAGTTAGAGAATATATAAAATACTCTTGCTGGACGTTCACAAAGTCTCGCTAATTTGTTTCTTAGGAGCCAGAACAATCACACGTAAGAACCCAAAAATCAGAAGGAGAGAAAGCAGGCTAGTGCCTATAACAGAGAGGCACAACTCACCAAGTACCTGCTGATTGACTGCTGCTACGTCCCAATTGTGTGCTGCCCTACCAAGCTCCCTAGCATGCAAGCACGCCCAGGAACCCTGCCCAACACTTAAAGTCACAATATTCAATGTTAACACAACCACAAATACACCAGAGCATCAACATTTTCTGTTTTACAAGGTCTCTCCTTTTTTGGAATCCTTGTTTCTAAACATGCCACGAAGGATTTGTATGAAATTTCAGCGACTAATTATCATGTGGGTGGAATCATCATTAATGTGTAATCTAGGTAGCTAAGTTGTTGGCTTCTGTAGGAAATTTGTGAAAACAGGAGCACTGCCAAAGCCTCCCTCCCCCACATCCCTCCAAACACACATACAAACCACACATTTGCTGCCCACTGGTGCTGCCTGAGCAGTAGCCTTGTGACATAAGAGATAACCCACCACTCAGCACTCCCTCCCTCCGGTTCATTTTCATACTTGGGGAGAATGACTAGCACCCTGGCTGCCATGGCAACAGCTATTTTTGACAACTGGTTGCCCCCTTGTTACCAGAACATCATCACAGACAGGAAGTTTGTAATGAAACAGGCCCAGAGCTGGATAAGCAGGACAGCCCCTGCTGTGCTCAGGGGTGTTTGTGCTGCGGTACGGTGCTGTGTTCCTTCGCAAAGGGCAGGTGTTTGCTACTGTCCTCAGTGAGGCCTAGGTGAAACCAAGATGCAAAATTCCAGCTCTTTTTCTTGGATATTGTTTCTCTGCTTCTTGCACATTCAGGGTTATAGCTGAGAACTTTCACTGACCCTGAAGTTGCATAACATGAGTTTTGTTTTAATGCAGTTTAATTTAATGATTTTCAATACTCTGAGCAGCACAGCACTGAGTGGTGAAACAGGGATTTTCACCAAGATAACAATAGCAATAAAATATAGACTGAACCAACGCATGAGTAAGAGCTTCATTATTTACACAGCTTGTAGAGGTGCAGACTCACCGCCGCGGCGCCTCCTGCTGGTGAATTCTGGGAATTAGCTCATTCCAGCTCCGGAGCGCTCTCTGCAGGCTGGTGATCTGCTGGTCCTCTGGCTCCCATGCCCTTCCCTGGACCGGGTGCCCATTTAGTTGGGATGCTGCCCCCTGGCAGTAACCTCTCAGTCTCAGGGTAACCCCCCCACCCACTATCCCCACCTCTCCTCAGTATCAGGCTACTGCCAGTCATCGTCTAGCCCCCATGCCCTGGGGCAGGCTGCAGTATCAGCCACTCATCACTGGCAAGGAGGGTTTGGACCTGCTGCCTTGGCCTACCCTGGGCTGCCCTCTGCAACCCCCAGGACACTTTGGCCTTCTGCTAGGCCGCAGCCTGGGGCTTTCCAGACTGGAGCGCTCCAGCTCCTCTGCCTTTCCCCAGCCCTGCTCCACTCAGGTACCCTGTCTCTAGCTCCCTGGAGCCAGGCCCTTCTCCCTGTAAAGACAGAGAGAAACTGATCTTTTTAGCTTCCCTGGCCATCTTATAAGGCCCTGTTGCTCAGTTTGGGACGTGGTCCCAGATGCAGCCACTTCTCCCAATCAGCCAGGGTTTTACCTTGTCCAGCCCCAGCCCACTGCTGGGCTGTTCTAACCCCTTCCACGCTGGAGCGGGGATGGCGGGTCACCCCATTACATAGCACAGAGAGAAAAGATTTTCTTTCTATTAAAAAAACCCAAGGAAATTAACAAACAAAAACCCTTCATTTAACGTTACTCACATTTGCTTTCATCAATAAAATCATTAGGAAATACAAACTCAAGGTTTTTCAACAGGGTGGAAAGGTTACAAAGTGAAGCAATCTCAGGTTAGCAAATGTCCAAAGACGTGTTGCCCAGGCACCCTCAGTTCAGTCCTTTTGTGCATTTGCAGGATGATGCAGACTTTATTGACATGATCCCATAGTATTTTTTTCCAGGGGACCCCTTCCTTCTTCAGCGCACAGGGTTTTCTGCTCTGGGGCTGTGTATTGAAGGAGCCTGTTGCCTGTAGGATCCCTGCCTCATTTACTGCAGAGTTAACTCGCACAGGCAATGCTCATTCTGGTGTTTCCTAACCTGAGAGTGCTTCACTTTGCTGCCTTTTAGTCCTCTGGGCATTTCCTAATGTTTATAGCTTGCTTTACTGAGGAGAACAGTCTTCATGACAAAGGGCTTGGTTATTTTTTGTGTGTGTGATGTCTCCATTATTTATCTGGTCAGTGTCACTAGTGTGCGCTTTACAAGACAGAAAAGGAAGGACACTCCCTGATACAAAGCCCCTATGATCTAAGGGAGACTGACACATAGAAAGAAAGCAGAAGATGTAAGAACTAGGACGTTCTTTCTTTCTTTTGAGGAATAGTCATTTATTAATTATGAATGATTATGATGATTAAAGAAAGGGTGGTGAATTGGGGAACTTGTGTGGGGAGGATGTTCTATGCAGAAGTTTCCATTGTTTGGCACATTCAGCTGATCTGAAGTGCCGCGCAGTGCTAGGTTTTGGGTAGAAAGCCCTCTCACAATGGCAAAGACCATTTTCAGAACTCTGATGCAATCTTCTCTTGATGCTCATCATCTAAGGTGGCCTTTAACCTCAGGCTCATCTCAAGGTCTTCTCACCTATGGAATGCTATCTGGTGATTCCCTGCCTTCTCATGGCATGCCACATTTCTAGCCAGACATTTCCAGTCCTTTGTTCCTGTAGAACACAATGTGGCTGGAACATTAGACTGGAGGAGTTTGCAACAAAACCAATATGGAGTATTCTGGGTTTTTGAGTACCTAAGCCATGGCCTTTCCACTTTGTCACCATTGGGGATTTCACACCAGGAATGTGTTGGATGGAAACTTCTATTTTCACTGTCTTTGGAGAACATGAAGTTTTTCACTCCCTGGGGCCTATGCAGTACAAGGAAGTCCCTCAGGCTACTACTCAAGTGAGTCCACAGTCCTGGATCATCTAGACTTAAGGAACTAAACTCGGCAGCAGCTGTTTCTTGTGCCTCCACCGCACTCTTCAATGAGCTACACTTTTCTTCAGGAATGTGCATGGTTCCATCCATTTGAGATGGAGATATGGATGCTGCAGTAGCTGCCAGGTCACCTGCACTCTGACTAAGTGGAAGATCAGGCATCTCCTCACCACTCACATCCTCACTGGGGCCGGAAGGCTCAGCGTGAACATTTGTGTCTATGTATCTCAGGAGAGTTCCTTCCTGCTTAGACAGAAATGCTTCCTTTGCTTTCTTTCTTTTTCTGAATGCTGCCCCAAGGGGCATTTTCTTCTTTCACTCATGGCTGCTGTTCTGTGCCAGCTAGAGTGGCTCTCAACACTCCATTGAAGGGGACAAATAAGCAGGCTGGTAGCAGGGTCTGAATGAGAGAAGATATCAGCATCTTAAGGGCCTAACTGGCTCCTACTACTTCAGTTGACTGCCTGTTCTCCTCAAACGGGGTTCAGGGAAGCAGCAGGATATAGGAAGCTCCATGACAAGCTGGTGTGAATCAGTCCAGGCTCCTGGGGGTGCTCGAGAGGTACATAAGAGGCTCCTCCTCTTCTCTCTCCCTGCAGCTCCTGTTGCTTTCTGTTATTCCCTCTCACCTTTTCTCCTGCCTGCCTGTTATGTCTCTTGTGCCCTCCTTCCTGCAGCACAGCACTCCACCATCTCTGTGCATCTTGTGCGGAGAGGAAACATATGCACCAGCACCAGACACAATTTTCTACACTTTGGGTCCTAGTCGCATCCTCCCACAGTCTGGCACCTGTGGCAGCCGCCTCAGTTCGCCTCATGGTAAGGCCAGCCCTGTCCTGTGAGCATGGAGAACCTAACTCCTGTTGAGGTCAGTCAGGGAGGCTGGATGTGCACATTGCAGGAAATAGATGGTCAGGACAGCATAATCCAGTGAAAAAAACGTCACTTGCTAATTGCAAACCAGGCTCTCCCTGTGTGGCTCTCTGTCCTGCCTCTGTTGACTGGAGCATGTGCAGAGCTTTCTGAGACAGCTGCTGTGGCTGTGGCCAGCCATCGAAGCGAGTTTCTCATCGTCTCTCTTCTGGCTGTGGATGTTTGACTGCAGCAGCCCTGCAGAGGTCCCGGCCTCACTCTCTAATGTCCATTCTCCCCTTGCTTGCATGGCGCTTCTTGGACCATGGAGTAGTCTCATGCAAACATCCCAGTTGTGGACACAGGGACCAGCACCAATTCCCCAAGCCAAAGTCCCCTTTGCAATCCAATGAAACAACCTGGGTTGTCTGGAGCGCAGGATTTGGCCCAAGGTGACTGCAGACCCTGCCCCTGCTGCACAGCGACTCCTGGGAGCCCTCTAGCTCATCAGCACTTGACTATCCCGCATTCTGCTGAGCAGCTGAGATCTGGGGGAACAGAAACCCTTTGTTAGAGATGGAAAATCTCCTCCCAAGAACACTCCGTCAATAGCTGCCAGACACCGTCCCTGTGAAACCCCAAATGTGCAGCCCCTCGGATTCCCACAGGGGAGATCTCAGCTCATTCACTTTTCACCCGTGGCCGCAGTCTCTGACAGGGGGAATGTAGAGGGAGTTTTGCCTATTGTCCCTTCTACAGCGCCTGGAATGAGAGGAGGTTTGGCCTTGTGATGTGAGGCCCAGGTCTGAGAATCAGGGGTTCTGGGGCTCTGGAATGGGGTGTAGTCTAGTGGCTGGAGCTGGATTTGTTGACAGTGAGTGAGAGGGGCTTGTGCTGAAGGTCCTGGGTCAATCTCCACCAATTCCTGTGATGTCTACATGTGGCCACAATTTTACTTACCTCTCATCGTAGGTTATTTAGCCCATTCCTGGACACATGTGTTACATCTGCTGCTGGCCAGCCCTGAGATGAAGGTACTTCATCCACACAAGGACTCCATGTCAGGCCATCCCTCCCAGACTGCAATGGCTATTGAGCATAACCTCCACTTCTGCGGATGCTTTCATTGCTGAGCCAGCCCTATAGCCTGATTCTTCCGAACCAGTATCTGGCCTGGCCCCAGCTCCAGCGGTCGGGTGGGACAGGTTGTTCAGAGCGAGGTGCTTGGTCTTGGTTTCTCTCAGTGCTGCGGGCTCTATGGCCACTCCCCCGCAGCCTTTCTCCCCAGGCACAGTGAGACAGAGCAGTATCTGCGGCAGGGAGTGGGAGCTGGTCATGCTAAGGGGGGCAACTTCAAGGCTGCCTCATGGAGCACAGGCCCTGCAGTGCTTTGGACCAAGACCCTGATGATAAATAACTCGGCCATGATTTTCGCTGTAATATCCCCCTGTTGCAAGGGAACAAGGATCAATCAGAGACTCAGACATCCATGAGAATGAAGGGTATTAACGGCACTGGCAGCCAGAAAATTTCCTCCTCATTCCTTCCCATGTCTGAAGGATGGATTCCCTCACCCAACCCACAAGACGAAATCTTCTCTCTTCTTTAGTGACTTCCACCCCCTCTCCCACCATTGTGGAATGAACTCCTGCCTCCACTCCTCTCAGTCCCCCTGTGAGAACGGTTCTACCCCCCAACCCAGCAGGAATTCAGCTCCGCTCCCCAGAGTCCCCTCAGCCACCTTGGGCCCCTCCAGCTGATGGGCTGGGAGGCTTTGGGCAGTAATGCTGGGGGGTGAGAGGAAGCGGACACCTTTCCCCAAGGGAACCCCCATCTTTAACATGATGCCATGGGCAGTGGTTCTGGTGAATGGGGCACTTAAGCAGCCTCTGCTGACTGACTCCTCCAGTTCTCTCAGAGCAGGTGGGGGCTGGGATAACATGATACCAGAGCACTAGGAACCGGCCTGAGGCCCGGAGGGGGAGGAAAGGCTCACAGAGGTGACTAGTGGAGTTGGCAGCCCCTAGCATGAGCAATGGCAGTGTGTCATGTTGATATGACGCCTGTTAGAAAATAGCCTTGCTGGGGAGCTGGGTCTGCCCTGCTTTGAGCAGCTCAGGGGAAAAGTTGGCACCGACCAATGGCACCTGCCTGGGGTCACCCTCTCCTTGCTCCCTGGTCAGTGCATGGGGATGGGATAGGAGTGATTTTCAATGGCCTGGAGGTGAAAGGCCCTGGGAATCCCTCCCGAAGTGATCCCTTTTTGGTTACCTCGTCTCTAGCAGCTGGCTGGCTTCCCCCAAGATGGAATAGGTCAGCACCTGGCCAGCCTGGCTGACATGGAGCATGGGGTGGTTGATAGCCAGCAGCCCCGCCTGGAGGAAACTGCTCTTCTGGTCTTCAGTGAATATTTCTCCAAAGACCTAAAACCAAAAGAACCAGAGCCCTTGCAATGGCCCAAAACCAGGCTCCAAATCCCTCTAGTGTCTCACAAGGAGGAGAAGAGTCCTGGGCCAGCCAACCTTTGGGGTCCCATGGATCAGGAACTCCCTTCAGTAGGAGGCTGCAGTCACTAAGGCCTCAAATAGCTCTTTCTGGGGCAGGATTCACCGCAGATGCCATGAGATGCTGGGAATGTGTCTGCGCACTCTGGAAACCAGCTCACACAGACAGCCCAGGACGCCTGCTGCTCCCAGCAGCGATAGCTCCTGCAGTGCACCCGCTAGAGGTTCGGGGTCTTTTACATCTGATTCATTCCCATGCCTGACCCCACGGACATTCCCAGGAGCCTCACATACTCTGTGGAAATAAGGAGCAGGCTCTTGCCCTTTGTCCATGACGCACTCACCGCAGCTCTTTGGGGGGTGGGTCTTAGGAAGAGGCAAAATCAGGCTGATGTGCATCCCTAACTGGGGAGTGACCCTCCTCACTCCATACCAAGTGTGGGATGATAATAGAGGAGCAAGAAAGGCACTGGGGTGGTGGGGGGAAGATGCTGTCCCTGAACTCGGAGTCTAGAAACAATCTGGCATGTGTGATTCAAGATAGTAAGACTCTATCACCACTCATCACCCCATTGAATAGTCATGGAAGATGGGAGACATTCCGGAAGACTGGAAAAGGGAAAATATAGTGCTCATCTATAAAAAGGGAAACAAGGATAACCTGGAGAATTACACACCAGTCAGCTTAACGTCTGTACCCAGAAAAATAATGGAGCAAATAATTAAACAATACATTTGCAAACACCTAGAAGATAATGAGGTGATAAGTAACAGTCAGTATGGATTTGTCAAGAACAAATTGAGTCAAACCAACCTGATAGCTTTCTTTGACAGAGTAACAAGCGTTGTTGATAGGGGGAAGTGGTAGAAGTGGTATATCTTGACTTTAGTAAGGCTTTTGATCCTGTTTTGCATGACCTTCTCATAAACAAACTAGGGAAATACAACCTAGATGGAGCTACTATAAGGTGGGTGCTTAACTGATTGGAAAACTTTTCTCAGAGAGTAGTTATCAGTAGTTCACAGTCATGTTGGATGGGCATAATGTGTGGGCTCCCACTGGGATCGGTTCTGGGTCTGGTTCTGTTCAATATTTTCATCAATGATTTAGATAATGGCATAGAGAGTGTACTTATAAAGTTTATGGATGATACCAATCTGGGAGGGGTTGCGAGTGCTTTGGAGGTTAGGATTAAAATTCAGAATGATCTGAACAAACTGAAGAAATGGTCTAAAGTAAATGAGATGAAATTCAATAAGGACAAATGCAAAGTACTCCACTTAGAAAGGAACAATCAGCAGATAAGTATGCCAAGTGGTCTGTGACGGGATGTTGGATGGGATGGGATCTGAGTTACTGCAGAGAATTCTTTCCTGCTGGCTTGTGAGTCTTGCCCACATGCTCAGGGTTTATCTAATCGCCATATTTGGGGTTGGGAAGGAATTTTCCTCCAGGGCAGATTGGCAGAGGCCCTGGAGGTTTTTTGCCTTCCCCTGCAGCGTGGGGCATGGGTCACTTGCTAGTGGATTTTCTGCAGCTTGAGATCTTCAAACCACAATTTGAGGACTTCAATAACTCTGACATAGGTGAGGGATTTGTTATAGAAGTGGATGGGTAGGGTTCTGTGGTCTGCTTTGTGCAGGAGGTCAGACTAGATGATCACATTGGTCCCTTCTGACCTTAAAGTCTATGAGTTGCATACATAAAAATGGGAAATGACTGTCTAGGAAAGAGTACTGCAGAAAGGGATCATAGTGGATCACAAGCTAAATATGAGTCAGTGTAACACTATTGCAAAAAAAAGCAAACCTCATTCTGGGATGTATTAGCAAGAGTGTTGTAAGCAAGTCACAAGAAGTAATTCTTCTGTTCTACTCTGCACTAATTAGACCTCAACTGGAGTGTTGTATCCAGTTCTGGGAGCCACATTTCAGGAAAGAGGTGGACAATTTGGAGAAAGTTTAGAGAAGAGCAACAAAAATATTTAAAGGTCTAGAAAATATGACCTATCAAGGACAATTGAAAAAATTGGGTTTGTTTGTTTATTCTGGAGAAGAGAAGACTGCAAGAGGACATAACAGTTTTCAAGTATTTAAAAGGTTGCGACAAGGAGGAGGGAGAAAAATTGTTCTCCTTAACCTCTGAAGATAGGACAAGAAGCAATGGTCTTAAATTTCAGCAATGAAGGTTTAGGTTCGACATCAGGAAAAACTTCCTAGCAGTCCGAGTGATTAAGCACTGGAATAAATTGCCAAGGGAGGTTGTGGAATCTCCATCATTGGAGATTTTTAAGAGCTGATTGGACAAACACCTCTCAGGGACTGTCTGGATTAGTGGTTCTTAACCTTTACTGCAGCCTGCACCCCTTTGGTTCTCAAAATATATTCTCGCACCCCTTATCAAAATCGCTGAAGTAGGTCAACTCTTTAAACCTTAATATATCATAACTATAGAATGAAGGCGAATTATATATTTATTTTAATTTTGCAGTAAAATTAAGAATATAATAAAAAAATAAAAAAAAATCTTTTAAGTTTACAAGCTCAGTGACTCTTCTGCTCTTGCTTTTGTTCAATGATGTGTGAGAAAAAAGGAACTTTTTTTTAAATAGTCACACATGTCATCACTTGCATTTAGGTGGTTTCTGGCCTTTGTTTTGATGTGTAAGAGTGATGAAGGTTGCAAATGACACAAGGATCTCCAGTGCTGTCTTCGAAACTTGAGGAAACAGTGTTAGTTGAGCACACAAGAAATTCTCAAGCTTCATTGTCTCCATAATTTTACTACAATTAGCTTAAAAACTTGAAAATAAATGTTTTGTTTGTATATTACAGTAATTGTTAATAAATGTATAATGTTAATAAATACATAGGTTTGATGAAACAAAGTAGTTCTACTTACGTGCCTGTGCTTAATTTGTGTTTTCGATGATTTATGTTCTACAAAATTCTAGCATCCCCAGATAGGGCATCTCACACCCCAGGGGTGCGTGCACCCCAGGTTAACAACCACTGGTCTAGAAAATACTTCGTCCTGCCCTGAGTGCAGGGGACTGGACTAGATGACCCCTTGAGGTCCCTTCCAGTTCTCTGATTCTATGATTGGGGCTCACACTAAGCCAGATCCTCAGCCGGGGTAAATCAACGTAGCTTCATTTGTGTCAGTGGAGTAGATCCTCAACTGAGGACCTGTTGCAAGGTATGGATCTCACACTCCATCTCTGTGAAATTGTGCTATGAACCAGGGGCGGCTCTAGCCATTTCACTGCCACAAGCACGGCAGCATGTCGCGGCGGGTGCTCTGCTGGTCGCCGGTCCCGCGGCTCTGGTGGACCTCCCTCAGGCTTGCCTGCGGATGCTCCACCGAAACCGTGGGACCAGCAGACCCTCTGCAGGCACGCCTGCGGGAGGTCCACCTGAGCCGCCTGCCACCCTCCTGGCGACCGGCAGAGCACCCCCCATGGCATGCTGCCCCAAGCACGTGCTTGGCATGCTCGGGCCTGGAGCCGCCCCTGCTATGAATGCTAACTGGCACTGGGAAGGAGAGGCTAAAACTGTTCATATTCACCTGAAGAAGACCTCTGTGTAGCTCAAAAGCATCTCTCATTCACCACCAAAAGTGAGTTCAATAAAAGATGTTACCTCAGCCACCTTGTCCCTCTAATATTCACAAATCAAAGTCATGCCTCTGTTTAGAAAGTGGTATAGAAATGCAGTCAGGAAGACAGTGCTCACCTGTAACTACAAGACAACCCAAACTTGAAGTGATGAGCTCTTTTTTCTCAGGGTTCGGCAGCTAGGACTCAGGATTCTCAGCTCAGATTCTTGATGCTCCTCTTTCTGCAGAAACTGGGAGAAGATAGAATGGGGAACTTCTGATTTCCCTGCCCTTTACTCCAAGAACAAGGGGAATTTACAACAAAATTACAAGGTGGATGTAGTGGGGTGCCTGCCCCATTCCTGCCCTTAGGGGTTAAAAGCAGTCCTGGAGAGGGCTGCGCCTGAGTAAAAGGGATTTAGAACAGCTGGGGAAGCTGAGTGAGTCGCTGACCACAGCTTTGGCCATCTCATTCAGGGCCCAACAGGCCCTTATAAAAGGGCTGTGGGCCAGAAGCACAACACCCACTCTCTCTAGCTTCTTGAGAGAGAAGGAACTGGCTGCCTGGGAGCTGAGAAGGGCACCTGTGGTGGGGCAGTGCTGGAGAAGGGCAGACACAGGGGAAGCCCAGAGATAGGCAAAGGCAGCAGGTCCTAACCACTTTGCTGATGATGAGTGGTTTACAGACTGCAGTCTGCCCCAGGGAATGGGGGCTCGATGATAACTGACAGCAGCCACTGAGGCAAGGTGGGGATAGAGGGTGGGGATTCCCTTGGGAGGGGAAACCCAGAGTGTGGGGCCACTGCCAGGGGGCAGCACTCCAAGATAAAGGGGCACCGGGGTCCGAGAAGGACACTGGGGGCTAGCGACAGGCGAGACACCAGCCTACAGAGGGCGCTCTGGGCTGGAAGAGCTAATTCCTGAGACAACCAGCAGGAGGCACTGTGCCAGTGGGTCATCGCCCCTCCACCCCAAGTGGGCAACTTAAAATCTATAAAGTGAAATACTTGTTCTAGCTCATGCCAAGGTCCCCCCTGTGTCAGCAGGACACTAACAGATATAAAGGTGGAATCATTCTGGCTCACTTGTGGGTTAATATTAATAAAATGGATACTAGAATTATAAAAAAGGGTTTAATGTTTGGACTCTGTTGAATGCTTTTCAGTTGCTGCCTGCATTAGTCTCCCCTGTAATGTCTGTTCCATATTGCAATTTAATATTTGAGCAGTTGTAGTGAGCTTCTGTGAGTATGAATCGCCACACAAGAGAGGCATGTTAATGAGTGCGAAGAGTTGCTCTTCCACAGACATGAAGCCTCTCCTGAAAAAGGAAACCCATCGGTACCAGATAGGGTGACCAGATAGCAAGTGTGAAAAATCAGGACAGGAGATGGGGTTGCGAGCGGGAAATAGACACCTGTATGACACAAAGCTCCAAATATGAGGACTGTCCGTATAAAATCAGGACATTTGGTCACCCTAATACCGGTTGGATAATGGGTGGATATTGGAACTGGATTGAGAAGCAATCAACAAAAGGACTAGAGACTTACTGTTCTGCTCTCCTCCCTATGAAGATGAGTCATGGAAGTGGATAGAGTTTGCAGCTCAGAGCAGATGGCAGGAGGGGAATAAAAACCTTAAACAAAAGGAACTAGGGATCTCTATGCTGATTGGACGCTTGGGGCAGGGTGTTTCTAGACATTAGCAAGAGATCCCCAGCTGCTTAGCCTGAGTTAGTCCTAAAGGGCAAATACAGCTTGCTACTGAGAGAAGCCTGTATTACCTTTTGAAACCTGAGACTGTGACTCATTCCTGGGTCTGTTTGCTTGCTTTAACCTTGTAAATAAGTCTCATTTCCTTTTCCTATTTAAAAAATCTTCCTATACAGTAGTTCACTATAGGATTGGCTCCAAGCGTCATCTTTGGTGTGAGACCTAAAGTGCAATTGACCTGGGGGATGTCAGGAGTAACCTGAATATTGCTGTGATCCTTGGTGTAAGGGGCCGTGTAACACAGATACGCTCACCTGGGTGGCAGGACAGAGCGGTGCAGCCAAGGAGACTTTCTTGGGGGACTCTGTCAAGGCTGTTAAAGTGCCTGAGGAGTTTGCACTCAGTGCAGTTGTTTGGTGAAATTTAAGTTTCGACCTGACAGCCAAAGAGGGGTTTGTGCCCTGGTTTGTAACTGTCTGTCCTGAGTTTGGCGCTCACACTCTGCATCCCCACTGAGAGCATCACACTCACTGCCACAGGAAGTCATTGATATGAAAGACTTAACAAGATTCCAGAAGACATTGGTTGTTCCTGATAGCCATATAAATATCCAGGCTTATCATAATAATGGCAACAATAGAGATTGGCTTAACCCCCAAACCATGAGGTTTAATAACCATTCCAAAACTATTATAGACCAACACGACACATGAGGGGAGACTATCCCAGAACTGCTATTGCAGTGTTCTTACATTTGCTTTTGAAACATGTAGTACTGCCTGCTCTCGGAGAACGATACTGGTCGGGATGGCCCTTGAGTCTGATCTAATCTGGCAATTCCTATATTACTACATTCTCCTAAAGTGATACAGAGAAACCTCAAATTCCAGTTAGTTCCATAATCTGCTCTTTTGATATATCAGCCTCTGACAGGCTGTTCCCTGAAAAAAAGTTGATCTGGAGCAGATTATTTCATAATGCTTTTAGGCGAAGATCGATACAAAAATCATTTGAGAGAAGGATGTCAAACTGTCTATAGGATTGCAACATTAATTCTAACAGGATTTCAGGACACCCAATTCCTAGGTGGCTTCAGAAGCTCAACCACAGCACCTCAGCGATGTCTATATCTTGTTTATTCCCTGGGTTCAGCTGACTCATGGATTCTCTTGCAACCTGCCTGACTCATAGACTCATAGACTCTAGGACTGGAAGGGACCTCGAGAGGTCATCGAGTCCAGTCCCCTGCCCTCATGACAGGACCAAATATTGTCTAGACCATCCCTAATAGACATTTATCTAACCTACTCTTAAATATCTCCAGAGATGGAGATTCCACAACTTCCCTAGGCAATCTATTCCAGTGTTTAACTACCCTGACAGTTAGAAACTTTTTCCTAATGTCCAACCTAAATCTCCCTTGCTGCAGTTTAAGCCCATTGCTTCTTGTTCTATCCTTGGAGGCTAAAGTGAACAAGTTTTCTCCCTCCTCCTGATGACACCCTTTTAGATACCTGAAAACTGCTATCATGTCCCCTCTCAGTCTTCTCTTTTCCAAACTAAACAAACCCAACTCCTTCAGCCTTCCTTCATAGGTCATGTTCTCAAGACCTTTAATCATTCTTGTTGCTCTTCTCTGGACCCTCTCCAATTTCTCCACATCTTTCTTGAAATGCGGTGCCCAGAACTGGACACAATACTCCAGTTGAGGCCTAACCAACGCAGAGTAAATCGGAAGAATGACTTCTAGTGTCTTGTTTACAACACACGTGTTAATGCATCCCAGAATCACGTTTGCTTGTTTTGCAACAGTATCACACTGTTGACTCATATTAAGCTTGTGGTCTACTATGACCCCTAGATCTCTTTCTGCCATACTCCTTCCTAGACAGTCTCTTCCTATTCTATATGTGTGAAACTGATTGTTCCTTCCTAAGTGGAGCACTTTGCATTTATCTTTATTGAACTTCATCCTGTTTACCTCAGACCATTTCTCCAATTTGTCCAGATCATTTTGAATTTTGACCCTGTCCTCCAAAGCAGTTGCAATCCCTCCCAGTTTGGTATCGTCCGCAAACTTAATAAGCATACTTTCTATGCCAACATCTAAATCGTTGATGAAGATATTGAACAGAACCGGTTCCAAAACAGACCCCTGCTGAACCCCACTTGTTATACCTTTCCAGCAGGATTGGGAGCCATTAACAACTACTCTCTGAGTACAGTTATCCAGCCAGTTATGCACCCACCTTATAGTAGCCCCATCTAAATTGTACTTTCCTAGTTTATCTATAAGAATATCATGCGAGACTCTATCAAATGCCTTACCAAAGTCTAAGTATATCACATCCACCGCTTCTCCCTTATCCACAAGGCTTGTTATCCTATCAAAGAAAGCTATCAGATTAGTTTGACACGATTTGTTCTTTACAAATTCATGCTGGCTATTCCCTATCACCTTACCTCCTTCCAAGTGTTTGCAGATGATTTCTTTGATTACCTGCTCCATTATCTTCCCTGGCACAGAAGTTAAACTAACTGGTCTGTAGTTTCCTGGGTTGTTTTTATTTCCCTTTTTATAGATGGGCACTATATTTGCCCCCTTCCTGTCTTCTGGAATCTCCACTGTCTCCCATGATTTCCCAAAGATAATAGCTAGAGGCTCAGATACCTCTTCTATTAACTCCTTGATTATTCTAGGATGCATTTCATCAGGCCCTGGTGACTTGCAGGCATCTAACTTTTCTAAGTGATTTTTTACTCGCTCTTTTTTTATTTTCTCTTCTAAACCTACCCTCTTCCCGTAAGCATTCACTATACTAGACATTCCTTCAGACTTCTCAGTGAAGACTGAAACAAAGAAGTCATTAAGCATCTCTGCCATTTCCAAGTCTCCTGTTACTGTTTCCCCCTCCTCATTGAGCAGTGGGCCTACCCTGTCCTTGGTCTTCCTCTTGCTTCTAATGTATTGATAAAAAGTCTTGTTTCCCTTTATTCCCATAGCTAGTTTGAGTTCATTTTGTGCCTTTGCTTTTCTAATCTTGCCTCTGCATTCCTGTGTTATTTGCCTATATTCATCCTTCGTGATCTGACCTAGTTTCCATTTTTTATATGACGCCTTTTTATTTTGTAGGTCACACAAGATCTCAAGGGTAAGCCAAGGTGGTCTTTTGCCACATTTTCTATCTTTCCTAACCATCGGAATAACTTGCTTTTGGGCCCTTAATAGTGTCCCTTTGAAAAACTGCCAACTTTCCTCAGTTGTTTTTCCCCTCAGTCTTAATTCCCATGGGACTTTACCTATCAGCTCTCTGAGCTTACCAAAATCCGCCTTCCTGAAATGCATTGTCTCTATTCTGCTGTACTTCCTTCTACCCTTCCTTAGAATTGCAAATTCTATGATTTCATGATCACTTTCACCCAAGCTTCCTTCTACTTTCAAATTCTCAACAAGTTCCTCCCTATTTGTTAAAATCAAGTCTAGAACAGCTTTCCCCCTAGTAGCTTTTTCAACTTTCTGAAATAAAAAGTTGTCTGCAATGCAGTCCAGGAACTTATTGGATAGTCTGTGCCCCGCGGTGTTATTTTCCCAACATATATCTGGATAGTTAAAGTCCTCCATCACCACCAAATCCACCTCTTCCACCTGGTTAGGTGGTCTGTAGTAGACTCCCAGCACATCACCCATGTTTCTTACCCCTTTTAGCCTAACCCAGAGACTCTCAACACTTCCGTCTCCTATGTCCATCTCCACCTCAGTCCAAGTGTGTACATTTTTAATATATAAGGCAACACCTCCTCCCTTTTCCCCCTGTTTATCCTTCCTGAGCAAACTATACCCATCCACACGAACATTCCAGTCGTGTGTATTATCCCACCAAGTTTCAGTAATGCCAACGTCATAGTTGTATTTATTTATTAGCACTTCCAGTTCTTCCTGCTTATTACCCATACTTCTTGCATTTGTATATAGGCATCTAAGATACTGGTTTGATCTTGCCTCCCAGCTTTGCCCTGACCCTACTTCCTCTCTGCCATTATAGCCCGTGCTCCCTCCTGTTTCCAACCCATCTCCCAGGTCATGTTCCCCACTTATCTGTGGGCTTTGCTCATCTGTCCCCGTCGAATCTAGTTTAAAGCCCTCCTTACTAGGTTAGCCAGTCTGTGCACAAATAAGGCCTTTCCCCTCTTCGAAAGGTGAACGCCATCTGTTCCTAGCAGTCCTTCCTCGAATAGCATCCCGTGGTCGAGGAAGCCAAAGCCCTCCTGGCGACACCATCTTCGCAGCCAGGCATTCACCTCCACGATGCATCTGTCTCTGCCCGGACCCCTACCTTCAACAGGAAGAATCGAAGAGAATACCACCTGTGCTCCAAACTCCTTAACCCCTACTCCCAGAGCCCTGTAGTCACTCTTGATCTGCTCAGTGTCACACCTCACAGTATCATTTGTGCCCACATGGATGAGTAGCATAGGGTAGTAGTCAGAAGGCCGGATAATCGTCGACAGTGCCTCTGTAACATCTCGGATACGGGCCCCTGGCAGGCAGCATACCTCCTGGGATGAACGGTCAGAGCGACAGATGAGTGTCTCCGTCCCCCTCAGCAGAGAGTCTCAAACCACCACTACCCTACGTTTCTTATCAGTGGTGGCAGCAGACCTCCCAGCCTTAGGGGTACGAGGCTTCACCTCCTTAACTGTTGGGGGTGATTCCTTCTCTCCTTCTCTCCTGAGCATAACGGTTATCTTTTACCACAGCAGGCGGGTTCGCAGCAGCGGTGGAGCACTGCCTGCTGCTAGAAGTAACCAGCTGGCTGCGTCCACCCTGAGCCTCCTCCTCCACTGGTGTGTCGGTAGTCCTGTCAACTGGGACAGCTACATCAGCTGTCTCCACATGGATACTGTCCAGGAATTGCTCATGGATATGGATGTTCCTCAGCCTAGCCACCTCCTCCTGTAGCTCTCCCACCTGCTGCCTGAGAGATTCCACCAGTAGGCACCTTTCACATTGGATGCCACCCCCAGCCTGGATATCAGTAAGTGGAAATTGCAAATTACAGTCTTTGCAAGCCAACACCAGAATCTGGGTAAAAGCATCCATGCTTTGGTGCTCTGTCTGGCTACAGGCGCAGATGGAGGAGACAGAAGCAGTTCTGGCACAGGTGTTGCGGGTCCTCCTCATCATTGTAAGCCTCCCTCTGTCAAACTCTCTCAAATTCCCGTCTGCAGCTCCCTGTCCGCTCTGCTCTGCTGTAAACAGAAAGGTTTTGGATTTGGCTCAGTTTATAGGTTCAGGGGACCAATGGGTCACAGATGAGACTGACAAGGGACCCCCCCCTCCCTTCCTACTCCACTTCCAGACTCCCTTGCAAAACTCCCTGTTAGCAGCTCCTGGTCGCTAAGCTCCCTGGTCGCTTGTGCGCAGCTTTATAAAGCCCTGGCCTGAGTGAATGCCCCGCCCACTGGTTAAGGCTCAGCCAATTACCAGAGGCTTCTAGCTTTCAAACCTTCCTAGTAGCTCCACCTCCAACTGCCAGCTACAGCACACGGACTCAGATACATTGAAACAGTTTGTTATTTACTTTTAACTAAAATTATTTATTTTTCAAATTCCCTCTCATCCTCCTAATTTCGTTCTTACACTTTACCCATTTAACAACCCAATTTAATGTTCCTTTTAATCAGCTTCACTTAGTTTTGATTTTCATTATTCTATTCTAGGCTTCACCCGAGTTATCCTGAGCCAGATCCTTAGCTGAGGATCTTTCACAAGGCATATATCTCAATTTCCCCATTGTTAAATGGTGCTATTTATACTGACTGGCACTGGTTTGGGAAGGTGAGGCTAAAACTGCTAATATTCACAGAGACAAGGTGAGTGAGGTAATATCTTTTATTGGATCAACTTCTGCTGGTGAGAAAGACAAGTTTTTGAGAGCTAGAGAACTTGTCTCTCTCTCCAACTGAAGTTGGTCCAGTAAAAGATATCACCTCATCCACCTTGTCTCTCTAATATCCTGGGATCAACATGGTTACAACAACACTGCTAACAATATTCATAAAGCACATTCATGCCCCTGTTAGGAAGGTGGTGTAGAAACGCAGTCAGGAAGAGGGTGCTCAACTGTAAACAGGACAGCTCAAGTTTTGAGTGATGACCTCTTATTTTTCAGGGTTTCGTAGCCAGGACTCGATTCTTCCACTGAGGTAATTGGGTCTCCTCATTCAGTATAAACTTTATCTGCTCAGCAAATACACCTGCATTCACCTGAATGGACAAGCAGCTGCTGCGATCTGTCTTACAACATTGATGAGCTGGTGCATATGATCTACCTTTGGAAAATGGGCCTCTCCTTCGATTTAATAAGCGTAAATGCTCTCTGATATTTGTACTCTTTCTTCAAGCTTTTCAATATGGTCCCACTTCAACCTTTTTCCACTTGGTTTATTTTGCGCCTCCGAAGCTTTGTGGCTAACAATGCCCAGCGTGACTTGCAATTATACAACTCCCATTGTACATCATTTTTAGTGTAATGATCCTTTGAGGAAAATATTTTAGATCATGGTATAGACATGGGGACTCACCCCTGCGGCACCTCCTAATGGTCTTGCCGGGAATTAGCTCTTTAACTAGCCAGGAGAGCCCTCTGCAGGCCGATGATTCACCTGTTTTCTGGCCCCCGTTTCCCTCCCCAGATCCTGGTGCACCTTTAACTAGGGTGCTGCCCCCTGGCAGTACCCCCACAGTTCTGGGTCTCCCCCTCCCAGGGGAACCCCCAACCCACTGTCTTCACCTCGCCTAAGTATCAGGCTACCTCCAGTCATCATCTAGCACCCACGCCCTGGGGCAGACTGCAGTATCAGCCACCCATCACTGGCAAGGCTGGGTTTGGACCTGCTGCCTTTGCCTGCCCCTAGGCTGCCCCCTGCAACACCCAGTACCTTTTGGCCTTGTGCTAGCCCACAGCCTGGGGCTTTCCATGCTGCCACCTTGTGGCCATTTTATAGTGTCACTTTCCCATTATTAAAAAGAACAAGAGTACTTGTGGCAACTTAGGCACTAACAAATTATTTCAGCATAAGCTTTCGTGGGCTACAACCCACTTCTTCGGATGCAGAGCTGCTGAAATCTTGGTCACCTGTCAGTATTTCTGACAATCCCCCTCTCATTTCCTCTAATCTGCTGCCATCTAGTGTAGATTTCTAGAATGACAGCCTGTTGCTCTCCTTTATGGATTCTTGCTATAGCTGACTCTTACCCGTAGTTGACTCTCATGTCACCTGGTAGCCATTATTTAGTATAATTAACAGCCCATAACTCACTCCATGCCATCTGATCCTAACCACAGTTCATTACGCAGCATAGAGGTCCTCTTCTCTTCAGTGCTCTCTATTCAACATTTATACATTATACAGCTTCACCTCTCTTCCCTCCATCTCCTCTGTTGGTCATTTGACAACATAATGTCTCCTTTCTTGCCCTTCCATTTTAGCTGGTGTCCATTGGGTCAGTGTTGTCTGTTTTAAGTGGAAGGACTAGGGACGGAAGCATCTATAATCATGGTAACATCATGAAGTTTATAACTGGGTATCAGGCAAAGTGGAGACAAAAATTTTACCAGTTTTTTTTATATTGTTAAAGATCATTAGTATGGTATGAATAGTATAGGTGGTTGGAATATAGCCTCTCAAAGGACGCAGTATTTTGTGTAATGGAGAGACTGATTGACATTGTTCTGTGTTTGGCGAAAGGTGGGAGACCATTCAGGCGTCACAATGAAAAAACTGACAATTTTGAGAAAGGTTTATTTCTAAATCTTATCAATGCTCGAAAAATAAGATCCTGTAATGGCAAAACATGTGCAGCAATCTCGTCGAAACGCTACCTATCTGAGTAATCACATCCAAAATGATTTAATTGTGACATTGCACAAAGTTGTGCAACAAAAGATTTTTGTCTTCACAAGATGGAAAAATGGTCTCATTAATTGCCGACTATACTACTGACTGTGGACACCATGAACAAATGTCTACTGTGAAAGGGCAAGAAAGGAGACATTATGTTGCCAAATGACCAACAGGGGGGTGGAGGGAAGGGAGGTGAAGCTGTATAATGATGTATAAGTGTTGAGCAGAGAGCATTGAAGAGAAGAGGACCTTTGTGCTGAGTAATGAACTGTGGCTAGTAGCAGATGTTATGGAGTGAGTTATGGGCTGTTAGTTATACTAAATAATGGCTACCAGGTGACATGAGAGTCAAGAATGGGTAAGAGTCAGCAATAACAAAAAGAATCCATAGAGGAAAGGAGGGCAACAGGCTGTCATTCTGGGAAATCTACACTAGATGGCAGCAGAATAGAGGAAATGAGAGGGAGGTGTCAGAAATACTGACCAGTGACCACTATTTCAGTAGGCAATACAATAATAGGAAAGTTATACTAAAACATGGCCAGTAGGTGGCAGCATGTTGTAAGCGTGAGATATGGGCAGCTATTTTCAAAAATGCCCATTAGATGGCACCATCTCTTGAATACTAAGGGGCAGTGCAAGTACATTATAACTGGCCATCACCTTGGACAGGGATCTCCCAAAAATGTAGGCTGGTGTTTGTCCATGATCTAAAATATTTTCCTCAAAGGATCATTACACTAAAAAATGATGTACAATGGGACTAGTATAATTGCACGTCACACTGGGCATTGTTAGCTGCAAAGCTTTGGAGACACAAAATGAACCAAGTGGGAGAAAGGTGAAGTGGGACCATATTGAAAAGCATGAAGAAAGAATACAAATATGAGAGAGCATTTTCACTTATTAAATCAAAGAGGAATCCTATTTTCCAAAGGTAGATCACATGCACTAGCTCATCCCTTCAGGTAACTGCAGGTCTCTTTACTGAGAAAGTCCCGTTTCTGCAGAATGATGGAAGACAAGGACCTCAGTGGAACTGGAATCCTGTCTACCAAACCCTGAAGAGCTCTGTGTAGTTCAAAACTTGTCTCTCACCATCAGAAATTGGTTCAATACAAGGTATTAACCACCCACCTTGTCTCAAACCCTGCGAAATGAATTCATCAACTCAGGTATGAGCTGTCCTATGACTAGAGGTAAGTACTCAATTCCAAACTGCTGCTGCTTTGCATTTATATATCACCTTCCAAACTAGGGTATTAAAGTGTTTGATTAATTAAGCATTAGCAATATAATATTTGCATTCTGTGACGAATGTGGGAAGTGTCTGTATTCATTTTTATGATATGTAATCTGTGTCAGGATGCTGGGCAAAGGTAGATAGGACAAATGGTAGGAGCTGGAGATCCCAGAACTGAAGCCGGGAATAGAGTCAGTATCAGGGTCAAGAGTCAAGCCAAGGTTCAGAGATGGAGACAGAATCAGGAATTGGGCTGAGGTGTCATGGTTGGTGCCATGGTTCCAAGGATCAATCGGGAGTCAGAATCCTAGTTGGAGCCAAGGCAATTACCGAAAGTCCAGGAAGAAAACAGCAGGCATGGCAGATAGATAGGGATCCGCTTTTTTGATGGACATCTTCAATTTTTTGATGTAGCTGATGCACTTTCTGAGTCTAAAGCATGCCCTGTGCTTCCTATCTTGTTCATGACTTAGTCTCGTACCTTTCCCAGTATTCTTAAACAATTGCAGAAAAGATGATTTTATTGGTCCCCATTGCCCTTGTATTCTTGATATATTTCGCAGTGGAAATTGTTACTTTAAGGCCACTGAGTTTCTAAGAAAGTTAGTGAGCCATGCAGCGTTCTTGAGTCCAAGTGAGGGCATGCAGGAAGCTGTTCCCACTCTGTTCTTTCCTCTTTGAAACCCTCTGTATGTATTTGTCAAATGTGTCCCTAACTATAGCATATCAATATAATTGTGACATCTTTTCTATCGTTCTTTATTTCATTATATAATTCTGTATCTCTCTCAATGGGGGGTGATTTTCTCATAGCAGTACATTTTGGTCTCTTTCAATCCCTTCTTTTCATTAAGATCGATGATTCACTTTTATATCCTACTTACATGGGGAATTTTGAGTTTTTTTTCTAGCTGTTTAGCTTAGCGCTGTCTTCACTATTATCCAGTCTGGAAGCTTTGAACTAAGAGTTAGCAGCAGCTGATGGAAATGCCGATATCTGTGGTACAGATATACAGTACTGAAGTCACCACCTGATATGCAATGCAGGTGTCTGTATTTAGTCTAGTCGGATTAGTATTCGTTGCTGACCAAAAGGTCTGGCATCCATGCTCAATAACTGGTCTGATGAGCGCTCTGTATAGCATTACCACCATTTTCCTATCCACTTCCCAGGATGTTCTAGAGGGATTTGACTTTTGCACTTTTCAGTATGGTCCCTCCAAGTGAGCTTGTTATCAAATGTCACAACTAGGAATTTGTAATTTCAGTTCATTTATCTGTTGGTCTTATAGCTATAACTTCACATCTTTTTGGCTTTTCCTTGTTGTGAGGATCATTCCCTTAGTTTTGTCTATGAGAATTTGAAGCCCCACCTGTTTCTCTATTCTAGGCTTCTCTTCAGTGCATCATCATTCTTTTGGTGGCACTTTCTAGGTTTCTGCTTTTGATTCAAATGGCACAATCAGCAAACAACGTGATCCTTATTCCTATACTCGTCTCCTCAGGGCGATCCTTTATCATGATATTAAGGAGGGTTGGTGTAACTACACTGCCCTGTGGAGTTTCATTTGCATTTGACTGTACATTGGAAAAAGCTTTCCGTAACTGGACTTGTACAGTTCTTTTGCCTAGGAAGTTCCTCATCCATCTGTACATTCTTCCTCTGTTACCCATTTAGGCCACTTTATGAAGTAGTTCCTCTCTCCATAACACATCGTAGACTTTTTCTACGCTCCGGAAGATTAATGTCATTAATTCTATGATTCTCATGCTTTTTTTGTGCTTTTGTCTCTATCCTGACAACGTGGTCAATCACATTCCTACTTTACTGAAGCCCACTTTGTGTTTCATCTGTGAACCTAATTCATTGTAGGTGTGCTACTGATCTCTCTCTCACTATTCTTTCCATCGTTTTACCTAAGCCATACTAAAGTTTACAGTTAAAATATCTACATCCTCTTCCCATTCACCTTTTCATCTCATAATTAGCCTTAACGTTCTTTTCTCCTCCCTAATTTGTATTCTCTGATATTCATCACTACTGACTTTTTAAAACATAGTGGCCAGAATTTCTGCTTTTCTTTGTTAGAGCTTATTACTCCGTGCCCTGCATCTGGAAGGCTTGGTGTTACGTGACTCTTACTCTTTATTTCATTCATTTCCCTAGTTTGTTTATATATGCTTTGCTATATTGTTATTTATATTTACTTTCCCATGTTATGGTGTCCACCTCTCTCTTTCCGCCCTTTTTATAGCCCTTTGTGAAACTACCTTACTTTTTTATATTTCCTTATGTTCATTATTA
>NW_022059915.1:0-42948 GCF_007399415.2 Gopherus evgoodei | reverse complement strand
AAATGAGTCTCACAGGGGAGGAGAAAATTCACCATTTAACTCCCTGGCAACCGCCAGGATGGAGAACGACTAAGGCAACAAATTCCCTCCAAATAGGAGAACTTGCTGCAACTAAACATGAGAATGTCTCCAGAAACTAGATACTTTTTAACAGACATTTAATAATGGAAAAAGAAAAAATCTGATACCTGATGTCTATGTTAAGTCACTAAAGAGAAAAGGGTGGGAATCTGGAGAATTTTGGATCAATTTTTATAAAGTAGAGCAGAAAGTGAAAAAATGTGAAGAATTTTGTATTGATCATCAATAGTAGGTATAAGAGGTAAATGAGAGTGAATTTCATAGTGTTATTTGACAATTGACAGAAAATGGGAAATATCTGCAAAACTTTTCTCAATATATGAAAAACTGGAGGAAAAAGTCAAATCTGAAGATATTTTATGTTAATATTTTATTATTCGTGAACCATGGAAAAAATCTCAGGGAATATTAAATTAGAAATAGGTAACCAGAGAGAAAGGAGGGAAAATTTTTAGGTAATCTCTTGAAGAAGAGATCTGTGTGTAGCTCAGAAATGTCTCTCTCTCACCAACTGAAGTGAGTCTAATAAAAATTTTCCCTCCCCGAACTTCTCTTTCTAAATGCAAAGCAATGCACATTGGAGAGAAAAACTACGGCTACTTACAAACTCCTCTTGGTGGTAAATTAACTATCACCTGGAACCCATATCACTAGCTTGAGCTTTTCTTTTATGCAGCAGTAACACAAGGAACCCACAGGCCTGTCTCCTGTAGGACGCTGGCATCGGCAGTTACCATAAGGCTCAAGATCTATGAACTGTGGCACAGATCACTAGCCTAAGGGTCACCCCTGAGGTTTGGGGAACTGGAAATAGAGTGTCTAAGGGGGAATTTTGTCCTTAAAGACACCAGCCGTCGAGAGGAACAGGAGCTAACACCGGCCTTCGGAGAGAACATCCACAGATGTCTGACCACAGGGGTGCCATGCAACGAACTGACACATATGACCCCAAGATGAGATCACTAATACGCTAACCGACAGGAGAAGGACCCCCCAACACTATTAGGGAGGCAATACAAATAGGGAAGCGGGGGAAACCCCTACTGAACATGCATTACACCCAGCGATGGCAGCAGAACAGATTATCGGCTACACAACTCACAAAAGGGATCTGCATGGTGCTGTAGACAGAGCAATGAAAAGCTCCACTCAATGCACAGCTGCCGGAGGAGGAGTGGGAGGTATCTGGGGTAGGGGGCGGGGGTATTTGGGGAAGGGGTAGGCAAGGGGGTTGAAGGCATTTGGGGAGGGGCAGGGGGTATTTGAGGGCACAGGGAGTGAAGAGGGCTGGAGGTATTTGGGGATGAGGAGGGGGCAGGGACTATTTGGGGAGGGGGTTGAAGAGTGGGGATGGGTGGCATTGGGGAGGGGTGTAGAAGGGGGGCGGGGGCTATTTGGGGATGGAGTGCAGAGGGGGTGGCATTGGGGGCCGGGGTATTTAGGAGAGGGAGTAGAAGAGGGGGGATGGGAGGTATTAGGGGAGGGGATGGGAGTATTTGGGGAGGTGGTAGAAGACGGGGCGGGGGCTATTTGGGGGCAGGGTGCAGAGAGGGAGGCCATTGGGGGCCGAAGGTATTTGGGGGCGGGGGGTAGAAGAGGGGGGATGGGAGGCGCTTGGGGAAGAGGTAGAAAGGGGGGGCCAGGGGCTATTTGGCGAGGGGGTAGAAGAGGGGGCTGCAGTGACCAGAACCCCCCCCCGGAGCAGAACGCAGCGAGGCGGCTACAATAACCAGGCTCCGCCCCTCTCGACACAGCCAATAGGAAGAGGAGACAGAGCCCTGACAAATCGGAGCGCAAGAAGAACCCCCCCCCCGTGTTTGAGTGCGAGGCTGGGGGTTGCCTGCAGGGACCAGACTACCCCAGGGTGGAAGGGGGACAGCAGTGACCAGACCCCCCCCAGCAGGACACAGCGAGGCGGCTGCAGTGACCAGACCCCCAGCCAGCAGGACACAGCGAGGCGGCTGCAGTGACCAGACCCCCCCCCCAGCAGGACACAGCGAGGCGGCTGCAGTGACCAGACCCCCAGCCAGCAGGACACAGCGAGGTGGCTGCAGTGACCAGACCCCCCCCCAGCAGGACGCAGCAAGGTGGCTGCTGTGACCAGACCACCCCCCCATCAGGATGCAGCGAGGCAGCTACAGTGACCAGACCCCCCCCCAGCAGGACACACCGAGGCGGCTGCAGTGACAAGACCCCCAGCCAGCAGGACGCAGCGAGGCGGCTGCAGTGACCAGACCCCCCCCAGCAGGACACAGCGAGGCGGCTGCAGTGACCAGACCCCCAGCCAGCAGGACGCAGCGAGGCGGCTGCAGTGACCAGACCCCCAGCCAGCAGGATGCAGCGAGGTGGCTGCAGTGACCAGACCCCCCCCAGCAGGATGCAGCGAGGCAGCTACAGTGACCAGACCCCCCCCAGCAGGATGCAGCGAGGTGGCTGCAGTGACCAGACCCCCACCCCAGCAGGACACAGCGAGGCGGCTGCAGTGACCAGACCCCCAGCCAGCAGGACACAGCGAGGTGGCTGCAGTGACCAGACCCCCCCCCCCCAGCAGGACGCAGCGAGGTGGCTGCAGTGACCAGACCCCCCCCATCAGGATGCAGCGAGGCAGCTACAGTGACCAGAGCCCCCCCCAGCAGGATGCAGCGAGGTGGCTGCAGTGACCAGACCCCCCCAGCAGGATGCAGCGAGGCAGCTACAGTGACCAGACCCCCCCCATCAGGATGCCAGCGAGGCAGCTACAGTGACCAGACCCCCCCAGCAGGATGCAGCGAGGCAGCTACAGTGACCAGACCCCCCCAGCAGAATGCAACGAGGTGGCTACAGTGACCAGACGCCCCCAGCAGGATGCAGCGAGGTGGCTGCAGAGACCAGACCCCCCCAGCAGGATGCAGCAGGAAGCCTGCAGTGACCAGACCCCCCCCAGCAGGATGAAGCGAGGCAGCTGCAGTGACCAGACCCCCACCCCAGGGATTCACCGAGGCGGCTGCAGTGACCAGACCCCCCCCCCCCCGGGATGCAGCAGGGGGGCTGCAGTGACCAGACCCACCCAGCAGAATGCAGCGAAGCGGATGCAGTGACCAGATCCCCCAGCAGGGGGCTCTACTGGCCATGGGGTTTCCTGCAGCCTGGTGGCCTGACACCCCAACCCCTGTACGAGCTCCCGCCCTGCCCCGCCCATGCTACTGCCTCTGAGCAGCCCCCCCTACGGTCTTCCCAGTCCTCCCCCCGGCTGTGTCCCCTCCCCTCCCAGCTCCCGCCCTGCCCCGCCCATGCTACTGCCTCTGAGCAGCCCCCCCTATGGTCTGCCCAGTCCTCCCCCCGGCTGTGTCCCCTCCCCTCCCAGCTCCCGCCCTGCCCCCCCCATGCTACTGCCTCTGAGCAGCCCCCCCTACGGTCTGCCCAGTTCTCTCCCCATCTGTATCCCCTCCCCTCCCAGCTCCCGCCCTGCCCCCCCCATGCTACTGCCTCTGAGCAGCCCCCCCTACGGTCTGCCCAGTCCTCCCCCCGGCTGTGTCCCCTCCCCTCCCAGCTCCCGCCCTGCCCCCCCCCCATGCTACTGCCTCTGAGCAGCCCCCCCTACGGTCTGCCCAGTTCTCTCCCCATCTGTATCCCCTCCCCTCCCAGCTCCCGCCCTGCCCCCCCCATGCTACTGCCTCTGAGCAGCCCCCCCTACGGTCTGCCTAGTCCTCCCCCCAGCTGTATCCCCTAACCCCCAGCTCCCGCCCCGTGACATCCCCCCCTACACTTTCCCCCTGCAGCTTGCCCCATTCCCTCCCTGAGTCCCAGCTTCACCCCCTGACATCTCTCCAGCCCCACCTCCCCCCATCACAGCCCTTGCCCCCCTAGTGTCCTGGCCCCTGCTCCCCGGGGTGGGCTTGAGAAGCCCCCACTCCCCGACCGCTCCACTCCCCAGAATTGGAAGCTGCTGGCACTGAGGAAGGTGGGGCTGGGCCTGGCCTGGCCCAGCTGCTTGGGCAGATCCTGGTAAAAGAGAGAAGAGCAGGCAAGGCTGAGGACCCTCCCTTGTCCCGGGGGGGGAGGGGTCCCACAATTTGGCTCAGTGTCACCCTCCCACATACAGAGGAGAAGTCAGCTCCCAGCAGGCTGTGCTCCATCTCCAGACCCGCTGGGATGAGATCACAATCCCCCAGTGGCCCCCACCCCGCCACCGCCATCAGCAGTCAAGCCGGGGAATCGCCCCCCTACTCCCCTGTAAGGGCTGCAGGACTCCCTGCCCCCTCCAACACCAGCCTCCCTGACATGTATCCCGGGGTGGGGTCAGATAAGGGTGGATTTATTCTTTCCATTGCCTAGATCTAGCCCTCAGCCCCGGTTTACCCATACGGGATCCAGGGTCTGGAGCAGTTGACTGCTTAGTGAGGGCTACAAGGAGCCACCAGAAGAAGGGAGTAGATTCTCCACAGCTTTGCCTTCATTCACGCTGGTACCTGTCTCACACATGGGGAAACTGAGGCACCAGGGAGGGCGATATGGTCTGTGCCAGCTCAGATTGGGAGTCTGTGGGAGAGCCAGGAACAGAACCCAGGAGTCCTGGCTCCACAGGCAGCTTGGGACTCCCCCATTTGGGGAGGCTAGGTGGTCCCGGACTGTGGCCCTGCCCCAAGGCCCGCTCCCACTCAGCCTCCTCCTGCCGAAGCCCCACCCACACTCCCCCTTCAGCCCCACCCACACTCCACCATCAGGACCCCTTTGTTTCACTCCCCTGACCCCCCCCGCCCGCCTCTTACGTCTCTTCCCCCAAGGCCCTGCCACTTGTGCCTCTTTGCCCCCTACCCCAAGACCCCCCCCGCCTGCCTGACGTTTGCACCCCCGGCCCCTCCCCCCGCAGCTCCATGTGGGCAGATGAGAACTTGGGACAGGGCAGAGTGAGGATGGGGCCTTGGGGGAGGAGAGGACGAGCGGGAGCAGGGTCTCTGGGTGGAGCATGGGCCAGGTGCCTCCCCTGAGCCCTTCTACTCACGGCCCATGCCTGGCTCCCAGCCTCCCCTGCTCTAACCACTAGACCCAGTGGCACTGGAACAATTTTTATAGTGGGAGGTGTTGAGAGCCAGTGAACAAAACTGTAAACCATGTAGAGGACGGAAACCACTTCAAGCCGGGGGGGCACAAGTCTGGCCCTCACGAGCTAGCGGTGGGACCTGGATACCCTGTCTCCCAACCCCCCCCAACCACTAGACTGCACTGCCCTCCCAGAGCTGGGGATGGGAATCAGGAGTCCTGGCTCCCAGCCGGGCTGTGGGTGGAGCAGGACGTACTGGCCATGGGCTCAGCTGGGTATCACTTACCATCAGGTTGAGTGGTATCCCAGTCCTGACCTCCAGTCGCACAGCTCTGCTGCTGCCCCTCACTCCCGACCCGCACCCCCTGGGTTCCCGCCAGTTCAAGCGGTGCCCCTCCCGACCCGCAGCCCCCCGTATCCCAGTCCTGATCTCCAGAGTCTCAGCTTTGCTGGTGCCCCTCACTCTCGACCCACAGGCCCCTGAGCTCCCTCCAGCTCTACCGGTGCCCCTCACTCCTGACCCGCAGCCCCCTGGGCTCCCTGCTAGGCTCTCCAGTGACTGCCCTGCTGGTGCCCCTCACTCCCAACCCGCAGCCCCGTTGGTTACCTCCAGCTCTACCGATACCCCTCACTCCCAACTCGCAGCCCCCTTGGGTCCCCGCTGAGCTCTCCAGTCACTGCGCTGCCGGTGTCCCTCATTCCCGACTTGAAGCCCCTGCTATTCCATTCCTGACCTCCAGACTCACAGCTCTGTTGGTGCCCCTCACTCCCAACCCGCAGCCTCCTGGGTTCCCCCCAGCTCTAGCGGTGCCCCTCACTCCCGAACTGCAGCCCCTTCAGTTCCCCACTGAGGTCCCCAGTCACTATGCTGCTGGTGCACCTCACTCCCGACCCGCAGACCCTGCTATCCTGGTCCTGACCTCCAGAATCACAGCTCTGCTCGTGTCCCTCACTCCCGACCCGCAGCCCCAACGGTCCTTCCAGCTCTTCTGGTGCCCCTCATTCTTGACTCACAGCCTCCTGGTTTACCCCCAGCTCTAGTGGTGCCCCTCACTCCTGACCCACAGACCCCTAGGCTCCCCACTGAGCTCCACAGTCACTGCTCTGTCGGTGATCCTCAGTCCTGACTTAAAGCACCTGGTATCCCAGTCCTGACCTCCAGACGCACAGCTCCGCTGGTGCCCCTCACTCCCGACCCGCAGCCCCCTGGGCTCCACGATGAGCTCCCCAGTCACTGGGCTGCTGGTGCCCCTCACTCCTGACCCGCAGCCCTCTGGGCTCCCCGATGAGCTCCCCAGTCACAACTCTGCTGTTGTCCCTCACTCCCGACCTGCAGCCCCTGCTATCCCGGTCCCGACCTCCAGACTCACAGCTCTACCAGTGCCCCCAACTCCCAGCCTGCTGCCCCGTGGGCTCCCCACTGAGCACCCCGGTCACTCCGCTCCCGGTGCCCCTCACTCCCGACCTGCAGCCCCTGCTATCCAAGTACTGACCTCCAGACTCACAGCTCTCCTTGTGCCCCACAGTCTCGACCTGCAGCCCTCTGGGCTCCCTGCTAAGCTCCCCAGTCACTGTGCTGCCAGTGCACCTCGCTCCCAATCCGCCTCTAACCACTAGTCCCCACTCTCCTCCCAGAGCTGGGGGGAGAACCCAGTCCCCCAGAAGCTCTCTAACCACTAGACAGCACTTCCCTCCCAGAGCTGGGAAGAGAACCCAGCCCCTGACCCCCGCTCTAACCACTACACACCAATCCCTTCCCAGACATGAGGAGAGAACCTGGCCCCCTACCCCTGCTCTAACCACTAGACCCCACTCCCCTCCCAGAGATGGGGAGAGAACCCAGTCCCCAACCCCTGCTCTAACCACTACTTCCCACTCCCCTCCCAGAGCTGGGGAGAGAACCCAGTCCCCCCACCACCGCTCGAACCACCAGACCCCACTTCCCTCCCAGAGCTGGGGAGAGAACCCAGTCCCCCAGAAGCTCTCTAACCACTAGACAGCACTTCCCTCCCAGAGCTGGGAAGAGAACCCAGCCCCTGACCTCCGCTCTAACCACCACACACCAATCCCTTCCCAGACATGAGGAGAGAACCTGGCCCCCTACCCCCGCTCTAACCACTAGAACCCACTCCCCTCCCAGAGATGGGGAGAGAACCCAGCCCCTAACCGCTGCTCTAACCACTACTCCCCACTTCCCTCCCACAGCTGGGGAGAGAACCTGGACCCCCACCCCCGGTCTAATCACCAGACACCACTCCCCTCCCAGAGCTGGGGAAAGAAACCAGCCCTCTGCCCCTGCTCCAACCGCCCCTCCCCATGACTCTACCAGAGCTAGGGAGGGAACCATGCCCCCCACCCCTGCTAGAACGGCCAGTCCCCTCGCAGAGCTGGGGAGGGAAGGCAGCGCTGCACCCCCGCCCAAACGGCTACTCGCCAATCCCCTCGCAGAGCCGGGGAGGGAAGGCAGTGCCCCGGCCCTGCTGGAACAGCCACTCCCCAGTCCCCTCGCATAACTGGTGTGACAATGCGGTTCTGGCGGGACCCAACTGAGAGTGCCAGTTCAGGACCAATTGCTCAAACAGGGCAGTCACAGCCCAAGGCTGGGGTTTTTCCAACTGTAAGGCAAACCAAACCAGCCACAAAAAGAGGACCCTGGTTTCACCCCACTGGCTAACCACAAGTCACACAAGCAATTTCCTTAGACGCTCCAGTCTCCCAGTATCACCACCAGTGCCACTCGCCCTGAGGATGAATAGTTAGGAAAACCAACACCCCAATGAAAGAAAACGATTCTCTCAATCCCAAAGAATCAAGCCCCAGACACATGTCAATATATACATCAGATCTTACTCACAAATCACACTGTTGCCAGTCCTTTACAATCTAAAATCTAAAGGTTTATTTATAAAGGGAAACAGGTAGAGATGAAAGCTAGGATTGGTTAAATTGAATCAATTACATACAGTGATGGCAAAGTTCTTAGTTCAGGCTTGCAGCAGTGATGGAGTAAATTGCAGGTTCAAATCAAGTCTCTGGAGAACATCCCCTGCTGGGATGGGTCCTCAGTCCCTTGTGTAGAGCTTCAGCTTGTAGCAAAGCCCCTCCAGAGGTAGGAAGGAGGATTGAAGACAAGATGGAGATGAGGCATCAGCCTTATATAGGCTCTTCCAGGTGTAAGAACACTTCTTTGTTCTTACTGTGGAAAATTACAGCAAAATGGAGTCTGCAGTCACATTGGGCCAGTTCCTGCACACCCGTCTGAGTTACAAGGCGTATCTGCCTCCTCTCAATGGGTCAATTGCATAGCTGATGGTCCTTAATGGGCCATCAGGCAGGCTAGGCGGAGCCAACACCCACCCGTCTGGGATTTTTCCCAGAAATACGGCACCAATTTGAAATACAAACTGTATACAGCCAATCCCATCACTTCAACTACAAAATGACACATGCACACAGACAGCATAATCATAACCAGCAACCCATAAACTGGTCTTAGACACCTTATATGACCCCCTTACCTAAAATTTGATGCCACTACAGAACCTTGGTTGCAACCCATTTTCTATATGGTCCCAGTTTATATCAATAACGTCACACCCTCAACACAAAATTGATGCAGGAAGGGATGACACAAACATCATTGACTGCATCCCAGGAGCTCCCCATTCTTGGGTCTGTCTCACTATAGCTAGTATTGGGCTAGAGGCCGTACCAGTGTATAACAGAAATAGTTTATCAAAGTCATGTTTAATAACATAATTGAATCTCTTTACAAACTTAAGGTATAACTTGGTTAGCTTTTGCAGCATGGTTTCTGTATGTTTCATGTGATTTTGCCAAGAGCTACAGAACATAGCTACTTTATCCATACACACTCTGGCAAATGTTGGAACCCAATTTACAGTAAACCAATGTAGATATTAATGTTGTTCATAGTCCAGGAATTCTGGCATTTACCATGAAAGCCATATGGTAGTGTGCATCAGTTTCCCCTTTCCTACTGCACACTAGGTCTGGAATGTCTTTTCCCCTGTGAAAAGTTGCAATACTGTTTACAGGCATTAACTGTGAAACATTAGTATAGCAAGGCCTTTTAACATAAAATGTGTTCTCATGTATTGCTTTCAACACGTTCAAGAGACTTTCCAAAGGATTAGGCACATTGTACATTCTTACAGTTCTTGGTAATAGCAACACATTAGTCACAAAAATCACCATGAGCAATAACAACAAATTTATTGCGTGTCCATTTACAATCATGTTTGTCATGCCATACCTTTGGATTAATGCCATTGGAGTTTGGGCATTTTAGGGTTAACTTTTGGCTTCCCTTTGCAAAATTCAGTTCTCTTTTCTCCTTGTCATGCAGGATCAAACCCTGATTTCTCTTGCTTAACCAAATTCACTGGTTGATGGGGTGGGCTCTCTGTGCTAACAGCTATTAGCAAGTCTTTCTTCTCCGTGCCAGCCAGGTAATTTGCACTAACCCAAACACCAGCTTTTAACTTCTTAGCTGCTACCAATTCTAATGTTGGACTCTGTCTTACAGAGATACCACACTAATCCAAAGGGTTTGAGGGTGAGAGTTTTTGTGCTCTTCCCTGCATCCTCAATTTTTCAGACATAAAACCGTTTTGCTCTGAAACACCAGCAACCAAATCTGTCCTTAGATCCTGAAGCAGACTGCTCACTCACAGAATTAGCATGGAGACATTTCTGTTCCAACACCATGGTCTTCCCAATAGCTGGCCACACACAGCCATTTGATTATAGGGCTGCTTAACTTTCTTAACAGCTTCTACTCTATCTGAGACCTTTTCAAAGCTACCCCCACTGGATCTTTCAAAAGGAAAGTCAGTGGATCCATTCACAATAGAAAATTTCTGGCTGTTAGGAACTGAAACTTCCTTGATTAAATCACTTTCACACCCTTCAGTTGCAGTAAACTGCTTGCACAAATTACCATGAGGATTTCTTTCCCCAGAAGCTTTTATAAGCAGTAATTCACTCCTCTCAGAACTTCTGCCCTTACCCTCTTCACCTAGGGTTTGCTCTAATGGAACACTTTCCTGAGCAACCACAGACTTTTTTGGGGTCTCATTTACATTCAGAATCACCTGTGGCCCATCAGGCAGATTTTTACACAATTCCCTTTCAGGCAAAGTAACAGACTTTCTAGATAACAGGTTAGAAGCCTTCTCCTTCCCTTGGTCATGAACAAGTTTAGGAATCTTTTCCTTCTTACTCAAACTGTCAGTAGGTATCACACTTAAATCACCTTTCTGCTCTCCTTGTGCCCTGGCTAGGGTATCACCCTGCTCAGACAGAGTTGCTACACTCTTTTCCAACCACACATTAGCAACTGGCAAACTACAAGCACCAGAATTGTCTGGTCTCTGGGATTTTGCTATGACACTAACTGGATGCACCCTAGTCACAGGGCCATTCTCCCCAGCAGACACAAACTTAGGACCATTCCCTTCCTGGGCTTTAGCTGTATTTACAACCAACTCTGAGACAAGTGAATTACCCTCAACCATCACAGGCTGAAAGGCACCTTCTGTCTGCTCCACAGACACAGAAAAGCCGGAGACACATTCTCCTTCACCAGACACACAGCTTGGGATCTCACTTCCCTTGTCCCAGCACACAGGGCTGTTCACAGACAACTGCTTGGAGACTGAGGTAGCTTCCTCCACAGGCAAGTCAATACCCCTGACAGACACAGGCACATTTCCTTCAATGTCACATTTCTCCACACAGGAAACAGGTAAGGGATAGGGACACTCATCTTCCACTATCCTTGTCTTCCCAAACTGCTGGCTAGACAAAGCCATCAGCTCACAAGGCTGCCTAGGCTCCTCCAAACTTTCCCTACCAGGCACATTGCGACTCCCCACAGATAAGCTGCTGCTTTTTTCACTACACTGAGCTACTTTCAGCAAATCACAGTTACCCATTTCAGGTTCACTTTTACAAGCTGTACTAGCCACCAATCCATTACCCTCACAAATCTCCCCTCTCCTTCCTCAGTTAGGGCTTCCACCTGACCATCTACTTTAATCTGCTCCTGAGAAATATTTTCCTCCCCAATGAGATCTTTTTGCTCTTGATCTAACTCCAGATTCACTTCTGAGACATCAGACAGACTTTCAGAAACTCCATTCACAGACACACAGCTATTACCCACCAGGTTAGACTCCCCCTCTCCCCGGCCATACCAAAACTGGTTAAACACAGAAAACTGCCTAGAATAATACCACATATCAACATAGTTGTAAACTGGATTGTCAAGAGGATACAGTTTCTGCTGTTCTTCCCTTGCTTTATTGACTTGGAGCCAGAGTCTAGCCGCCTCCTTCTCAGCAGCCAGCAGCTCCAGATGCCCCTTACAAGCTTGTTCTTCTCTCTCAGCAGCTTCTTTCTCTCGTTCAGCGGCCTCTTCCTCCAGCTGGGCCAAGGCTTGCTTCTCTGTCATTCGAATTTCTGCCAGTTTTTGCTCATATTCAAACTGCAGAATGTCCATCAGGGTTTGCAGTTTCATTGCTTTTGCTGATGCTTTCTGGCTCATGGTCACTGATCTTTAACCAATCAAACTGTGAATCCCAAATTTCAAATTTGGATAGCGTGGGGTTCTAACCCAAAGCTTAATTGACCTGATTCTACGGATCCAAGCACGACTACACCACTGTGACGATGTGGTTCTGGCGGGACCCAACTGAGAGTGCCAATTCAGGACCAATTGCTCAAACAGAGGTGAAAAAACCCCAGCCTAGGGCTGTAACTGCCCTAAGGCAAACCAAACCAGCCAGACAAAAATGACTTCGGTTTCACCCCACTGGCTAACAGCAAGTCACACAAGCACTTTCCTTAGACACTCCAGTCTCCCAGTATCACCACCAGTCCCGCACGTCCTGAGGATGAATGGTTAGGAAAAGCAACACCCCAATAAAAGAAAAAGGTTCTCTCGATCCCAAAGGACCAAGCCCCAGACCCAGGCCAATATACACATCAGATCTTACCCACAAATCACGCTGTTGCCAATCCTTTAGAATCTAAAATCTAAAAGTTTATTCATAAAGGGAAAAAGGTAGAGAAGAGAGCTAGAATTGGTTAAAAGGAATCAATTACATACAGTAATGGCAAAGTTCTTAGTTCAGGATTTTAGCAGTGATGGAGTAAACTGAAGGTTCAAATCAAGTCTCTGGAGCACATCTCCAGCTGGGATGGGTCATCAGTCCCTTGTGTAGAGCTTCAGTTTGTATCGAAGTCCCTCCAGAGGTAAGAAGCAGGATTGAAGACAAGATGGAGATGAGGCATCAGACTTCTATAGGTTCTTCCACATGTAAGAACACTTCTTTGTTCTTACTGTGGAAAATTACAGCAATATGGACTCTGCAGTCACATGGGCAAGTCCCTGCACACCCTGCTGAGTTACAAGGCGTATCTGCCTCCTCTCAATGTGTCAGATGTGTAGCTCATGGTCCTTAATGGGTAATCAAGCAGGCTAAGCAGAGCTAACACCAACTGGTCTGGGGTGTCACCCAGAATCACAGCATCAATTTGAAATACAGACAGTATACAGCCAATACCTATAACTTCAACTACAAAATGATGTAGACATACAGACAGCACAATAATTACCAGAAATCCATAACCTGGTTTTAGACACCTAATATGACCCCCTTTACATAAGATTTGGTGCCACTACAGGACCTTGGTTGCGAACCATGTTCTATATGGTCCCAGATTATATCAATAACCTCACAGGCTGTTCCTGCGTGGGCAAGGTGCTGCCTTCCTTTCCTAGCTCTGCAAGGGGATTGGGGAGCGGCCGTTCAAGCGGGGGCAGGGCCCTGGGTTCCCTTCCCAGATCTACGAGGGTACTGGGGAGCGGTCGTTCAAGCGGGGGCGGGGCGCTGCCTTCCCTCCGCAGCTCTGCCATGGCACTGGGTAGCGGCCATTCCTGTGGTGGTGGGGCACTGGGTTCCCTTCCCACATCTACGAGGGGACTGGGGAGCGGCCGTTCCTGCGGGAATGAGGTGTTGGGTTCCCCTCCCAGCTCTGCGAGGGGACTGAGGAGTGGCCATTTCAGCCGGGGAGGGGCGCTGGGTTCCCTCCCCATCTCTACTAGAGGACTGGGAAGTGGCCGTTCCTGGGGAAGCGGGGTGCTGCCTTCCCTCCATGGCTCTGCCAGGGAACTGAGCAGTGGCAGTTCAAGCGGGAGAGGAGAATTCGATTCCCTCCCCAGCTCTGCAAGGGGACTGTGGAGTGGCTGTTCCAGCAGGAACGAGCACTGAGTTCCCTCCCCATTTCAACCAGGGGAATGGGTTGCAGCCATTCCTGCGGGGGGGCGGGGGCGCTGCCTTTCCTCCCGAGCTCTGCCAGAGGACTGGGGAGCAGCCGTTCCTGCGTGGGCCGGGCCCTGTGTTCCCTGCCTAGCTCTGCCAGGAGACTGGGGAGTGGCCGTTCATGAGCGGCGGGGTGCTGGGTTCCCTCCTAGCTCTGTGAGGCGAATGGGGAGCGGCTGTTCCTGCGGGGGCTTGACACTGGGTTCCCTCCCCAGCTCTGCGAGGGGACTGGGGAGCGGCCGTTCCTTCAGGACTGGGGTGCTGCCTCCCCTCCCAGCTCTGTGAGGAGATTGTTACGTGGTCTTTCCTGCGGGGGCATGGCTCTGGGATCCCTTCCCAGCTCTGCCAGGGGACTGGGGAGCAGTCGTTCAACTGGGAGTGTGGCACAGCCTTCCCTCCCCAGCTATGCGAGGGGACTGGGGAGCAGCCGTTCCTGTGGGTGCAGGGTGTTGGTTTCCCTCCCAGCTCTGCGAGGGGAATGGGGAGCCGCCACTCCTGCCGGGGACCGACGCTGCCTTCCGTGCCTAGCTCTGTGACGGGAATGCGGGGGCGGGGCACTGGGTTCCCTCCCCAGCTCTGCCAGGCCCTTGGGAGTGGCCATTCCTCCGGGGGCGGGGCGCTGGATTCCCTCCCCAGCTCTGCGAGTGGACTGGGGAGTGGCCATTCATGTGGGGGCGGGGCGCTGCTTTCCCTCCCCAGCACTGCCAGAGGACAGGGAAGCGCCCGTTCCTATGGGAGCGGGGCATTGTGTTCATTCCCCAGCTCTGCCAGGAGACTGGGGAGCGGCCGATCCAGTGGGGGCGGGGTGCTACCTTTCTTCTCCAACTCTGCGAGGGGACTAGGGAGTGACCGTTCCTGCAGGGGCAGGTCGCTGGATTCCCCTCCCAGCTCTGTGAAGGGACTTTCGTTCCTCTGGGGGTGGGGCGCTCGGTTCCCTTCTCAGCTCTGTGATGGGACTGGGGAGCGACTGTTCCAGCGGGGGAAGGGTGCTGCCTTCCCTCCCCAGCTCTGCCAGGAGACTGGGCAACAGCATTTCAAATGAGGGCGGGGTGCAGGGTTCCCTCCCCGGCTCTGCGAGGGGACTGGGGAGCGGCCGTTCTAGCAGGGGCGGGGTGCTGGGTTTCTTTCCAGCTCTGCGAGGGGAGTGGGGAGTCACCGTTCCTGTGGGAATGGATCGCTGGGTTCCCTCCCCAGCTGTGCCAGGAGACTGGGGAGCGGCCGTTCCTGCAGGGGCGGAGCGCTGCCTTCCCTCCCCACCTCTAACTGGATCTGTGGGGCCACCCTTCCAGTGGAAGCGGTGCGCTGTGTTCCCTCCCCATCTCTGCCAGGAGACTGGGGAGTGACCGTGTCATAAATAGATATTTAGGGTTAATATCTCTTTCACCTGTAAAGGGTTAACAAACAGGAAACCTGCGACACCTGACCAGAGGACCAATCAGGAGACAAGATACTTTCAAATCTTGGTGGAGGGAAGCCTTTGTTCGTGTTTTTTGGGTTTTGCTTTGTTCTGTCTGGGTCTTGAAAGCGACTAGACGTGCAACCAGGTTTCTTGCCAATCTCTCTGCTACAATCTCTTATGTATTCAAAATAGTAAGTATTAAGTAGAAAAGGCGGTTATAGTCTTTTAATAGTTTTCTATATTTGCAAATGTGTATTTTCTGGAAGTATTTTAAATTGTATTTTTGCTGGGGAGAGGCTTCTCTCTAGTGTCTATAAAATGAAAGACCCTGTAACTTTTACCATCTAAATTACAGAGACAATTTTTACTTTTTTTTCTTTCTTTTTATTAAAAATTTTGTTTTTTAAGACCTGTTTGATTTTTTCCCCCCTTGTTGAGGCTCAAGGGAATTGAGTCTGTACTTATCAGGGAATTGGTAGGAGACAGGGAGAGAGAAGGGAGTTGGGAAAGGTGGAATCCCTTTGTTTTAGATTCACGGAACTTGAATCTGTCTATCTCTCCAGGATAACCCAGGGAGGGAAAGCCTGGGAGGGGGAAAGTAGGGGAAAAAAAACCTGATTTCTCTGTGTTGTGATTCAAGGAGTTTGAATCACGGTGATCTCCTAGCGTATCCAAGGCGGGAAAAATCTGGGAGGAAGGAAGGAGGGGAAATGGTTTATTCCCCTTTGTTGTGAGACTCAAGGAATTTGGGTCTTGGGGTCCCCAGGAAAGGTTATTATGGGGACCAGAGTGCCCCAAAACACTATATTTTTTGGTGGTGGCAGCTTATCAAATCTAAGCTGGTAATTAAGCTTAGAGGAATTCATGTTGGTAACCCAACTTTTGAACTCTAAGGTTCAAATTGGGGAATTATATTATGACAGGGCGTTCCTGCAGGGGCGGGGCGCTTCCTTCCTTCCCTAACTCTGCGAGGGGTCTGGGAAGCGGCCGTTCCAGTGGGGGAGGGGTGCTGCCTTCCCTCTCCAGCTCTGCAAGAGGACTAAGGAGCGGCCGTTCCTGCGGGGGCAGGTTGCTGCCTTCACTCCCCAGCTCTGCCAGGAAACTGGGGAGCAGCTGTTCCTGCAGAGGCGGGGCGCTGCCTTCCTTCTCTAGCTCCACGAGGGGAATGGGGAGTGGCCATTCCACCAGGGGCGGGGCGCTGCCTTCCCTCCCCAGCTCTGTGAGGGGAATGGGGAGCGGCTGTTCCTGCGGGAGCGGCCCACCGCCTTCCCTCCTCAGCTCTGCCAGGGGACTCGGAGTGACCGATCCTGCGGGGGTGAGGCGCTGTGTTCCCTCCCCAGCTCTGTCAGGGGACTGGGGAGTGGCCATTCCTGCAGGGGCGGAGTGCTGTGTTCCCTCCCCAGCTCTGCCAGGAGACTGGTGTGCGGCCTTCCTTCCCCAGCTCTGCATGGAGAGTTGGGAGCTGCCGTTCTAGCAGGGGTGGTGCACTGGGTTCTCTTCCCAGCTCTGCAAGGGGACAGGGGAACGCCCGTTCCAGTGGGGGCGGAACACTGCCTTCCCTCCCAAGCTCTATGAGGGGAATTGGGAGTGGCCATTCCTGCAGATGCGGGGTGCTGGGTTCCCTCCCCAGCTCTGCTAGGGGCTGGGGAGCGGCCGTTCCTGCGGGGAAGGGGCGCTGCCTTCCCACCCCAGCTTTCCTAGGGGACTGAGGAGTGGCAGTTCCTTCGGGATTGGGGCGCTGCCTCCCCTCCCCAGCTCTGTGAGGGGATTGGGGAGCGGCCGTTCCAGCGGGGGTGGGGCGCTGCCTTCCCTCCCCACCTCTGCGAGGGAACTGTGGGGCCGCCATTATAGCGGGGGCTGGGCGCTGGGTTCCCTCCCTAGCTCTAGGAGGGGACTAGAGAGTGCCCGTTCCTGTGGGAGCGGGGCACTGGGTTCCTTTCCTAGCTCTGCAATGGAATTGGGGAGTGGCCATTTGTCATGGAGTGTGGTGTAGTCCGTTCCAGCACCCCTCTTCCTGAGACCCACAGTGAGTCTCAGCCAGCCAGTAAAACAGATTTTTTATTGGACAACAGAAATGCAGGTTACAGCAGAGCTTGCAGGCACGGTCAGGCCACCTCAATCGAGTCCTTCTGGAGTTTCAGGGTGCTTGGGTCAAGCATAGGATCCCCTGAATTCCCCTCACCCAACCCAAAACCGAAACTGAACTGCCCCTCCTCCAGCCGACTGATTCCTTTGTCCAGCTTCCCAGACCAAGGTGCTAACCCCCTCTCTCCTACCTTGCTCAGGTTACGGGCTTAAAGATCCAGTCCCTCACCTAAAGACATCCCCAGCTCTCCCATCCCCCACACAGACAGCCCCTATTCCATCACATCTCTCCCCCCTTCGAGACTGAACTGAGCGGGGTCACTCTGCCCCGTGACCTGGGGAAGTTCAGGGCCCCCTCTCCGGGACAACGCGTCCGCTGTCAGGTTGGCACTTCCCTTCACATGGACCACGTCCATGTCATAGTCCTGCAGGAGCAGGCTCCACCTCAGGAGCTTGGCGTTGGCTCCTTTCATCTGGTGCAGCCAGGTCAGGGGAGAGTGGTCGGTGTACGTGGTGAAGTGTCGCCCAAACAGATATGGCTCTAGTTTCTTAAGGGCCCACACCATAGCCAGACATTCCTTCTCGATGGCCACGTAGTTCTGCTCCCGGGGTAGCAACTTCTTGCTCAGATACACGATGGGGTGTCTCTCCCCCTTTTCATCCTTCTGCATTAACACCATCCCCCTTTTCATCCTCCTGCATTAACACCGCCCCCAGTCCCATGTCTGAGGCGTCACTGAACACCATAAAGGGCTTGTCAAAATCTGGGTTTGCCAAAACTGGGCCACTAACCAGAGCCTCCTTCAGCTCCCGGAGAGCCTCTGGACACTGCTCGGTCCAGATCACCTTGTCTGGCTTCCCCTTCTTGCACAGCTCAGTGATGGGGGAGACTATCGCACTAAAGTGGGGCATGAACCTTCGATAGTACCCCACCATCCCAATAAAGGCCAGTACCTGCTTTTTGTTTTGGGGAGTGGGCCAGTCTCTGATCACCTCCATCTTGGCTGGTTCCGGCTTTAGGCAGCCACTCTCCACCCGATGGCCCAGTTAAGATACTTCGGCCATCCCCACCTTGCACTTCTCAGCCTTTACGGTTAACCCAGCCTCCCGGAGTCGGTTTAGCACTTGTTTAACCTGGGACATGTGGTCCTCCCAGGTCTGGCTGAAGATGCAGATGTCATCAATATACACCACAGCAAAACTCTCCATCCCCCTCAGTAGCTGATCTACCAGGTGCTGGAAGGTGGCTGGCACTCCCTTGAGGCTGAATGGTAGGGTCATAAACTTGTAGAGCCCCAGAGGGGTGATAAAGGCCGGTTTCAGCCTGGCATCTGCATCCAGCGGCACTTGCCAGTAGCCCTTTGTAAGATCCATGGTGGTGAGGTACCGAGCACCTCCCAGCTTGTCTAGAAGCTCGTCAGGCCTGGACATGGGGTAGGCATCAGATACGGTGATGGCACTGAGCTTTCAATAGTCCACACAGAACTGGATTGACCCGTCCTTTTTGGGGACCAGCACCACTGGCGAGGCCCAAGGGCTGGAAGATGGCTGGATCACCCCTAAAGCCAGCATGTCCCTGACCTCTCTTTCTAGGTCCTGAGCAGTTTTCCCAGTGACCCGAAAAGGGGAGCATCTTATAGGAGGATGTGACCCGATCTCCACCCGGTAGACAGTCAAATTAGTGCGTCCAGGCTGGTTGGAAAACAGCTGTCGGTATAGATGCAGCACCCCCCTGATCTCAGCGTGCTGGCCTGGGGTCAGTTGATCAGAGAGGGGAATCGCCTCCAGGGGGGAATCAGCTTTTTTCCCAGGGAATAGATCCACTAAGGGGTCATCTCCCTGCTCCTCCCAATGTCCATAAATGGCCAACACTACTTTCCCCCTGTCATAGTATGGCTTCATCATGTTCACATGGTACACCCAGCGGTGATGTGCCCAGTTAGACAGCTCCACCACATAGTTTACCTGATTTAGTTGCTTGACTACCTTGAAGGGCCCTTCCCAGGCAGCCTGGAGTTTGTTTTTCCTCACAGGGATGAGAACCATCACTTGATCCCCGGTGGCGAAGGTGCGGGTCCGCGCCTTGCAGTCATGCCAGACCTTCTGCTTCCTCTGGGCTCGGGCCAGATTCTCCCTGGCCAGGCCCATGAGCTTGACCAGTCTTTTCCGGAAGGTCAGGACATACTCCACCACCGACTCTCCCTCAGGAGTGGCCTTCCCCTCCCATTCGTCTCTCATCAGGTCCAGGGGCCCCCTTACCCGCCTTCTATACAACAGTTCGGAAGGCGAAAACCCGCTAGATTCCTGGGGTATCTCCCTGTACGCGAACAGCAGGTAAGGTAAGTACTTGTCCCAGTCCTGCGGGTGCCGGTTCATAAATGTTTTTAGCATCATCTTCAGCATCCCGTTGAACCTTTCCACCAGCCCGTTGGACTGGGGGTGATACGCTGAGGCCCAGTTATGCCGGACCCCACATTTTGCCCACAAGCACCGGAGTAGGGCCAACATGAAGTTGGACCCCTGGTCCGTTAAGACTTCCTTGGGGAACCCCACCCGGCTGAAAATGGTCAGCAGCACATCTGCCACGGTGTCTGCTTCGATAGAGGACAAGGCCACCGCCTCGGGGTAGCGAGTGGCGAAATCCACCACCACCAGGATGTATTTCTTCCCTGACCGGGTCGTCTTGCTGAGAGGTCCCACAGTGTCCATGGCCACCTTCTGGAAAGGTTCTTCTATGATAGGTAAAGGCCTCAAAGCCGCTTTCCCCTTGTCCCGGGCCTTCCCCATCCTCTGGCAAGGGACCCAGGACTGGCAGTACTGTCAGACATGGGTAAAGACCCCAGGCCAGTAAAAGTTCTGTAGCAGCCTCTGCCTGGTGCGCCAGATTCCCTGGTGCCCTGCGAGAGGGATGTCATGGGCCAGGTACAGTAGCTTGTGGCAAAACTTCTGGGGAACCACCAGCTGCCTCCTGATCCCCCATGACTCTACTTACCCTGGGGAACCCATTCTCGGTACAGAAACCCCTTCTCCCACAGGAAACTCTCCTTCCAAACTCTCCTCATGGTCTGTACAGCACTGAGGTTAGCCCGGTCCCTTGGCCTCCGCAAGGAGGGATCTTTCTGCAACTCAGCCTGGAACTCAGCAGCTGGGACAGGGATGGGGACCTGCTCTCTCTCATCGGCTGGGTCTGAGGTCGCAGCCTCTCTGAGCCGTGTCCCTGGGCGTTTCCCCCCCCCACCACCATGTTAGGGTCCTGCCCCTCGGGCAGAGTCCCTTCCCCGTTGTCGAGGCGCAGTGCCCTTCGCTGACTCTGACTGCGAGTCATGACCAGGGCACTCTGGGTGTTACTTGGCCAGTCCTCGAGGTCCCCTCCCATTAACATGTCCATGGGCAAATGTGGGTGTACCCCCACATCCTTGGGGCCCTTCTTGGCCCCCCACTTCAGGTGTACCCTCGCCACAGGCACCTTGAATGGGATCCCGCCCACGCCCATCAGGGTCAGGTAGGTATCGGGCACCATCCGATCTGAGGCCACCACCTCGGGCCGGGCCAGCGTCACCTCTGCGCCCATGTCCCAGTACCCAGTGACCTTCCTCCCATCTACCTCGAGGGAAACAAGGCACTTTCTCCAGAGGGGCAGCCCTGTGCCCACCCTGTAAACCAAAAACCCAGAGCCTGGAGCATCCAGCCCCCCAGAGGAGCTGACTTGGGGACCTCCTCCCCCCTTCACAGGTTGCACGCTGCCAACCTCCCTTTCCTGGGAACGTTGCCCCGCCTCCGACTGGGTCTTTACCCAGTCAACCCTCTGCGGGTTGGGTCTGCTCGGTCTGTCCCTGAGCTTGGGGCACTGGGCCCGTATGTGGCCTCGTTGGCCACAGTGATAGCAGCCCATGTCTCGTGGGTTCTCTCGAGTGGGTCGGATGGACCTGACGCTGGATGTTCCCCTTTTCGGGGGGTTCTCCATAGGCCCCCACTGGGAGGTCCCATGGTAACTCTCTCTCTGCGTTGAGGCAGGCCTGCTCCTTCGAAACTCCTTCCTGTTGTCCCCTACTTGACTCTCCACAAATTGGTCGGCCAGCTGGCCTGCGTGCTGCGGATTCTCTGGCTTGTGGTCCATCAACCACAGGCTCAGGTCGGACGGGCACTGCTCGTACAGGTGCTCCAGTAGGAATAGGTCAAGCAGGTCCTCTTTAATTTGGGCCCCAGCTATCCACTTGCAGGCATACCCCTGCGCTCAGTTGACCAGTTGTAGGTATGTGACTTCACGGGTTTTACGCTGACTCCGGAACTTTTTCTGGTACATCGCCGGAGTCAGCCCAAACTCGTGGAGCAGGGCCTGTTTGAACAGCTCGTAGTCCCCTGCCTCCGCCCCTTTCAGTCAGCTGTACACCTCCACGGCTGTGGAGTCCAGTAAGGGGGTGAGAAATGAGATCCTGTCTGCAGGGTCAACCCTGTGCAGCTCGCAGGCATTCTCAAAGGCCGTCAGGAAGATATCTATGTCCTCCCCCTCCTTACGCCAGGCCAGCAAGCCTTTATCAAAGCTCTTTGTAGGCTTGGGTCACCCCTCACTCACCGCAGCCGGGGCCCCACTGCTCGCCAGCTGGGCCAGCTCCAGCTCATGTTTATGCTGTTTCTCCTTCTCCTCCAGCTGACGCTAGCACTGGTTCTCCTCACGCTGGTGCTGGTTCTCCTCACGCTGGTGCTGGTTCGCCTCATGTTTACGCTGGATCTCCCGTTCCTTCAGTTCTTGCCTCTATAATTCGAGCTCTTCCCGTCTCAGCTCCCTGTCATATTCCAGCCGCATCCGCTCCACGGATGCCGAGTGCCGCCAGGAGAATCCCCTGCTGGGGGGTGAGCTTCGCCGGGAGGATCCCCTGCTGGCCGGGGGGGTCATGGTGCCCTCGGAATTCGTTGGGCTCCTCCCCTCCTTTTCCCTATGCATAGGAAGGGGGGGTCTCGGGAAGCCCTCAGCCTCCGGTTGACAACTCCCAGCTGGGACAGGCACTGGTGCCTGCGCTGCATCTGCCCGGCTGCTTCCCTCCGAGACAGGGCTCTGTTCATTCAAGCGGTTTCCCTCCTCCAGCCGGGCAATCAGCTGGTTTTTCCTGAGTCTCCCACTGCGCAACCCCCTCTGCTTGCACAGCTCTACCAGGTCGCACTTGCGCCGCTTGGCATACATCTTCCTGCTGGCCACTCACAGGCCGGGGTGCTCGCCGCTCCTCACAGTTTCCAGGGAGACCCCCAGTGCACCAGCCCTTCTTGAGGTCACCACCTCTTTGCTAGGGTCGAGCTGCAGACTCCTTCGCCCCTGGGACCGCTCGCTGCAATCTCCCGGGGGACCCTGTTACTGCAAAGTCCTTCTCACTGGGCACACACTCCCAGGGGTTAATCACCCCTGAAATCGTCCCTTCGTTTTACTGCTCCCCAGTCATTTACTGCAAGAAGCGCCGTCCACGGGGGGCACTATTTTCTGCCGCTGCACCAGTTGTCACGGAGTGTGGGGGAGTCCGGCCCTGCACCCCTCTTCCTGGGACACACAGTGACTCTCAGCCAGCCAGTAAAACAGAAGGTTTATTGGACAACAGGAATGCAGGTTACAGCAGAGCTTGCAGGCAAAGTCCGGACCCCTCCACCGAGTCCTTTTGGAGTTTCAGGGTGTTTGGGTCCATCATAGGTTCCCCTGAATTCCCCTCACCCAGCCGAAAACCGAAACTGAACTGCCCCTCCTCCAGCCGGCCGATTCCTTTGTCCAGCTTCCCAGGCCAAGTTGCTAACCCCCTCCCCCCTACCTGGCTCAGGTTACAGGCTTAAAGATCCTTTCCCTCACCTAAAGACATCCCTGCCTCTCCCACTGCCCACACAGACAGCCCCTACTCCATCACACCGTTCCAGCGGACGTAGGGAGGTGCCTTCCCTCCCCAGCTCTGCCAGGGGACAGGGCAGTGGCCGGTCCTGCGGGGGCAGGGCGCTGGGTGCTCTCCCCAGCTCTGCCAAGGGACTGGGAAGCAGCCGTTCCAGTGGGGGTGGGGTGCTGCTTTCCCTCCCCAGCTCTGCTAAGGGACTGGGGAGCGGCCGTTCCTGCAGGGGAAATGCGCTGCCTTCCCTCCCCGGCTCTGCGAGGGGACTGGGGAGCAGCCGCTCCTGCAGGAGCCAGGCGCTGGGTTCCCTCCCCAGCTCTGTGAGGGGACTGGGGAGCCACCATTCCTGTGCAGGGGCGGGTGCTAGGTTCCCTTTCCAGCTCTGCAGTGGACTGGCGAGCGGCCGTTCTTGCGGGGATGGGGCACTGGGTTCCCTCCCCTTTTGTGCCAGGGGACTGGGGTGCGGCCAGTCCTCTGGGCGCGGGGCGCTGGGTTCCCTCCCCAGCTCTGCCAGGGGACTGGGGAGCCACCGTTCCAGCAGGGGCGGGGCGCTGCCTCTCCTCCCCAGCTTTGCGAGGGGAATGAGGAGCTGGCGTTCCTGCGAGGACGGGGTGCTGGGTTCCCTCCCTATCTCTGCAATGGGACTGGGGAGTGGTCTTTCCTGCGGGGGCAGGGCGCTAGCGTCCCCCTCCCAACTCTGGGAGGGGCCTGGGGAGAGGCAGTTCCTGTGGGGGCGGGGCTCTGCCTTCCCTTCTGTCATAAACAAATGGTTAAGGGTTAATGTCTCTTTTACCTGTAAAGGGTTAAGAAGCTCAGTGAACCTGGCTGACACCTGACCAGAGGACCGATCTGGGGAGAGATACTATCAAATCTTGGTGGAGGGAAGTCTTTGTTGTGCTGTTTGTTTTATTCTTTGTTTGCTCTTGGGGCTAAGAGGGACCAGACATGCAACCAGGTTTTCTCCAATCTTTCTGAATCCGCCGACTCTGACTATGGATCACGAGCAGGGCACCCCAGGCATTGCTTGGACAGACCTCCAGGTCCCCCCCATTAACACCTCCGTGGGCAAATGTGGGCGTACCCCCATGCCCTTGTGGCCCGTCTTGGCCCCCCACTTCAGGTGTACCCTCACCACAGGTATCTCGAATGGGGTCCCGCCCAAACCCATCAGGGTCAGGTAAGTGTCGGACACCATCCAATCTGAGGCCACCACCTTGGGCCGGGCCAGCGTCACCTCTGCGCCCATGTCCCAGTGACCTTCCTCCCATCTACCTCGAGGGAAACAAGGCACTCTCTCCAGAGGGGCGCCCACCCTGTAAACCAAACCAAAATCTCGGAGCCTGGAGCATCCAACCCCCCCAAGACGAGCTTACCTGGGGACTCCTCCCTCTTTCACCGGTGGTACGCTGCCAGCCCCCCTTTCCTGGGAATGTTGCCCCTCATCCGACTGGGTCTTTACCCAGTCAACCCTCTGGAGGTTGGGTCTGCTCGGTCTGTCCCTGATCTTGGGGCACTGGGCCCGTATGTGGCCTCGTTGGCCACAGTGATAGCAGCCCAGGTCTCGTGGGTACCCTCCAGTGAGACAGATGGACCTGACGCTGGATGTTCCCTTTTGGTGGGGTTCTCCATAGGCCCCCGCTGGGAGGTCCCATGGTGATTCTCTCTCTGCATTGAGGCAGGCTTGCTCCTTCGAGACTCCTTCCTGTTATCCCCTGCTCGACTGTCCACAAATTGGTCGGCCAGCTGGCCTGCGTGCTGTGGGTTCTCCGGCTTCTGGTGCATCAACCACAGCCTCAGGTCGGAGGGGCACTGCTTGTACAGGTGCTCCAGTATGAATAGGTCAAGCAGGTCCTCTTAGGTTTGGGCCTCAGCTGTCCACTTGTGGGCATACCCCTGCACCCGGTTAACCAGTTGTAGGTATGTGACCTCACGGGTTTTACACTGACTCCGGAACTTTTTCTGGTACATCTTAGGAGTCAGCCCAAACTCGCGGAGCAGGGCCTGTTTGAACAGCTCATAGGCCCCTGCCTCCGCCCCTTTCATTCGGCTGTACACCTCCATGGCTGTGGAGTCCAGTAAGCGGGTGAGAAATGAGATCCTGTCTGCAGGGTCAACCCTGTGCAGCTCGCAGGCATTCTCAAAGGCCGTCAGGAAGGTGTCTATGTCCTCCCCCTCCTTACGCTGGGCCAGGAAGCATTTAGCAAAGCTCTTTGTAGGCTTGGGTCCCCCCTCACTCGCCGCAGCTGGGGCCCCACTGCTCCTCAGCCAGGCCAGCTCCAGCTCATGCTTACACTGGATCTTCTTCTCCTCCCGCTCATGCTGGCACTGGTTCTCCTCATGTTTACACTGGTTCTCCCACTCCTTCAGTTCTTGCCTCCTTAACTCGAGCTCTTCTCATCTCAGCTCCCTGTCATGTTCCATACACATCCATTCCAGGGATGGGGAGCTCTGCCGGGATGATCCTCTGCTGGCCGCCAGGGTCAGGGTGCCCTAGGTATTCACTGGGCTTCCTCCAACCTCTTTCCTAGGTATAGGTGGGCAGGGTCTCAGGGTGTCCTCGGCAGCAGTCTGGCCCCTCCCAGCCATGTCAGGCCCCGGGGCCTATGCTGCGTCCGCTGGGCAGCTTTCCTCATGGACCCAGCTCCGTTCACCCGATGGATCCTTCTCCTCCAGCTGGGCAATTAGCTGTTCTTTGGTGGACCTCCCAATGCACAGCCCCCTCTGCCTGCATAGTTCCACCAGGTCTTTCTTAAGGCGCTTAGCATACATCTTCCTGCTGGCCACTCGCTGGCCTGTGCTCTCAGCTTTTACCGGTTCCAGGGAGACCCCTCGTGCACCAGCCCTTTTTCCGGTCACCCCCTCTCTGCCAGGGTCAAGCTGCAAACTCCTCTACCCCTGGGACCGCTCCTGCAATCCCCCTGGGGGACCCTGTTACTGCAAAGTCCTTCCTCTGGTCACATACTCCCAGTGGTTAACCACCCCCTGACCCTGTCTCTCTCTGACTCTTCAGCCCACCTGGTCCTTGTCAGTCCCCCTTTGTTTTACTGCTCCCCAGTCACTTACTGCAGGAAGCGCCGTCGACGGGGTGCAGTAAATCTCACCACTGCCACCAATTATCATGGAGTGTGGGGGAGTCGGGGCCCTGCATCCCTGTTCCTGCGATTTACCAGGACTCTCAGCCAGCCAGTAAAGCAGAACGTTTATTTAGACACCAGGAACACAGTCCAAGATAGGTCTTGCAGGCCCAGAGAACAAGATCCCCCCAGTTAGGTCCATCTTGGGGCCCCAGGAGCACCACAGCCCCATTTGGGGTGGGGGGTCAGAGCCCTGTCTGTCCTTCTCTTCCTCCCCCAGCCGGCTCCAGACTGCCAAACCCCCTCCAGCCCCTCCTCCTCTCTCAGTTGCTTTCCCCAGGCCAGGAGGTCACCTGATCCCTTTGTCTCCAACACTTTCAGCTGGCACCTTTGCAGAGGAGGGGCCCAGGCCATCAGTGGCTAGGAGACAGAGAGCCAGACATTTCAGTGAACTGGTACTTTGCTTTGCTGGATACTTAAGAACTGCCATGGGGACACTGCAGCACCAACACAGTACTCACAGACCAAGGTAAGAACAGTCCCAGTTCGTCACACCACCTGGCTGCAGGGAGACTGGGATGTGCTGGGCTAAGGGAGGCCAGGCCTGAGGCCCTGAGAGTTTCCTGTGCTGGGTTCAACTCTCAATAAACCTTCCTGTTTCATGCTGGCTGAGAGTCACTCCGGGCTAGAGGACAGGAGGCATCAACCCCTTTGGGGGTGAGGAGGCCCGGGGGGTCCAGAGCGTGTGGACTCCCTGAAGGGGACCACAGCAGAGACTGACGTGCTAAGGCTCAGAGAAGTGCGGCTCCAGGAGGTGGAGGGGCCTGACCCAGAGTGAGAGTGGACCCCAGAGAAGGGCTGTCCCACTGAAAGCGGCACCCCCCACAGACCACACAGGGCCACGTGTGGGCACGATCTGTGAGTCCGTGACAGAGGGTACCTGAAGGGAGTACGGATCAGGACAGGGTGCATGGGGGACGATCAGATGCGAGGGGGGGCGGGACGCAGGGGCCAGTCAGATCTGGGGTTGTGGGATGCGGGGTGGTTGGACCTGAAGGGGCGGGATGTGGGTCGGGGGGCAGTTGGACCCTGGGGCGGGACAAGTCACGAGGCAAGGGGGCAGGTCAGACCCGGGCAGGGGGCAGGTCACAGGGCCGGGGGGGTGGGACCTGGAGTGGGGGGCATTTGGATGCAGACAGCATGGGGGGCAAGGTGAACCAGGGAGGAGTGGGACACGCGGGGGAGTGTGCGGGACACAAGACTTTGCGGGAAGGTGCCGGGGAGCAGGGGTCTGAGAGGCGCCCTCTGTGAGGTCTCTGCGGGGGGAGGGGATGAGCTGGGGGGTCTGAGAGGTGCTGGCTGGGGGGTCCCTGCAGGGGGGGCTGAGCAAGGCGCTCTGAGAGGGGCTGGCTGGGGGGTCTCTGCAGGGGGAAGGAATGAGCGGGGGAGGTCTGAGAGGTGCTGGCTGGGGGATCTCTGCAAGGGGCCGTGATCAGCAGGGGGGGTCTTAGGTCGGGTGTGCTTGATGGCACTCACAGGCCGCATGTGGGAAGGATTATGCAGCCCGAATGCTTTTGCCACCCCAATACCCCTGGGGTTCAAACTGGGATTGGGTCTTTCCCAGCACTCTGGGCTGCGATTTGGGCTTTCTTCGTTAAGAGCCCCCCATCTTGGCTTTTGGCCAGCTTTGGGTTTGGGCAGCTGCTCCCCACCTATTGGCCCAGATTCAACACCTCTGCCATCCCCACCTTACACTTTTCAGCTTTTACTGTCAGTCCTTCCTCCTTGAGGCAGCCCAGCCCCCTCTTCACCTGGGACACCTGTTCTGCCCAGGTCTGGCTAAAGACACACATGTCATTGTATGCCAGGGCCATGTTCTCCATTCCCCTCAGCTTCTCTAGAATCTCCCCAGGCCTAGGGATGGGGTTGGCATTGGACACTGTGATGGCTTTAACCTTTCAATAGTCCCCACTAAACCAGATCATCCTGTCTCCCTTGGGGATCAGCCCCATGGGTGAGGCCAATGGGATGTTGAATGGCTGGATGCCATCTAAAGCCAGCAGGTCCTTGACCTCTCTCTCCAGGTTCTGGGCTGCTTTCCCAGTGATTCTGAACAAGGAACACGTGACGGGGAGATTGGGTCCCACCTCAGGGAAGAGATCCCCAGGGGGTCTTCCCCCTTCTCCTCCCAATCCTCCCCTTCCAGGCTCAGGGGTTCCCTCACTCTCCTCTCGTCCAACAGCTCAAAAAGGAAGAACCCTGTGGATTCCTGGGGCATCACCAGCTGCCTCCCGATTCCCCCCAGTTCTACTTCCCGTTGGGGAGCCCATTCCCGGTACAGGAATCCCTTCTCCCACAGGACTCTGTCCCTGCAGCCTCCACCAAGGGGGTTTGCAGAGCTGTGGCCAGCAAGTTCCCTCAGATTCTCCAAGGAGGGATCCCTCTGCAGATCACCCCAATGGTTGGGAGGGGCCTAGGGAGTTGCGGTAAGAGTGGGGGCGGGGCGCTGGCTTCCCTCCCCAGCTCTGGGAGGGGACTGGGGAGTGGCCGCCCCAGCGGGGGCGGTGGGCTGGGTTCCCTCCTCAGCTCTAGTAGGGGCCTGGGGGTTGGCGGTTCGAGCAGGACAGGGTCGTTGGCTTGCCTCCCCAGCTCTGGGAGGGCAGAGGGGAGTGGAGGCTCCAGTGGAGGCGGGGCGCTGGCTTCCCTCTCCAGCTCTGGTAGAGGAGTGGGGAGTGGCAGTTCGATCTGGGGGGCGGTGTGACGGTGCTGTCTCTGGGAGCCAGCTGAGGTCCCTCAATCAGGGTGAACTGCAAACAAAATGGGGCAGACAAACTCCAAATGCTGGTGGTTATTCCAATACTTAGATTTACCAACCAGCACAAAACAGCTTCTATAGTACCTCACTGGTTACTTAGAAGTCCAAACCATGCAGTTCCCTTAAGGTGCCCAGCCTCAGGCCTCCGTCCAGACACACCTGTCAAACATATGATGATGATTCCTGAAAATCTTACTTCATCATATAAAAGAAAAGGTTCTTCCAATCCCAAAGGATCAGCCACATACCCAGGTCCAATTACAACTTAGATCTTACCCAAAATACACACTTATAGCCAATCCTTGTTAACTAAGCTACAATTTATTAGAAAAGAAAAGAGAATGTGTTGGTTAAAAGATCCATATACATACAGACTTGAATTCAATTCTTGAGATTTAGATACATAGTAGAGGTGAGCTTGTAGTTGCCAAAAGTCCTTTTAGAAATAGTCCATAGGTTATAGTCCAATGTCCAGATTCAGGGTGGCTCCAGTCAATGACTGGGATCTCAATCCTTGTCGCTTAAAGTTTCCCCCTCTTGAAACCCAAAGCAGATCTGAGATGAAGAAGGATCGTGTCCCAGGCTTCTTATACATTTCCAGCAGCCTTTTGGCCTGAGAAAACAATAGGCTTAACTCTTCTTCCAAACATCCTGGCAATTGGCACAGAGTAATTTATCCATTAAACAGTTCAGATACAGGTTACCAAAACCTTCAAAGAGGCACACAGACAATAATACTATTTCACTCAAGTATCATCTTAAATGCTAATATTCCCTTTTTTCATCTTTGAATTAAAACTATAGCAATAGACAAGACCTGTTTGCTGACATCCCAAGACCTGAGCAAACATCTCCCCTTCTACCTCCAACAACGCAGACTTGCATGTCAAAGCTCTGTTCATTTACAGATCTTCCTAACCAGTCCGTAATGTTCACCCATGGGTCAGGTCAGTTGGTGAGGTGAGATAATTAACTCTTTCTGGCCCTGTCACCTTTCAGTGAGATATTATATTATACTCCTAACATCACACTCCCAACGCAAAATTGATGCAGGAAGGGATGACACCAACATCACTGACTGCATCCCAAAAGCTCCCCATCCTGGGTTTTGTCTTATTACAGCTTGTACTGGGTTAGAAGCCATATTAGTGTAGAACAGAAATGTTTTACCAAACTCATGTTCAATAACGATTGAATCTCTTTACAAACTTGTTGTAGGGGGCATCAGTTGGGGTTTGTTTGCCCGGTGTGTGTATCCCCAATAACCACACCGGAGTGGAGAAGCAAGTCTCTTTATTTGAAATCAGATAAGGCACAGGGAGATATTAATCTCAAATCCTGCACACACCGTTATCCTTTGCCATGTCTTTTATACCCTACTTGTTTACAGAGATGCTTACAGGTGCTACAATTCATCATTTACAATTCATTAACTACCGGATTCTTTAATGAACTACTTTCTTTACCCACACTACAGAACCCCCTTTGATTAATTACATTTTATACCATAAACATTTTATACCATAAACAAAGGAACAAAAGAAAAATAATAAATGATCACATGTACTCATGCTTTAATGGAACATATTGTTTAGCCAGAGGGCAATCGTAGGCCTGAGAATGTAAACTTTTGACCCCATGCCATATTGTCGGTTACTTGGAGCCTTGCCCCCCCCCCAACAAACTTAAGGCCAAACTTGGTTAGAACAATAGTGGATTGGATCTGCTCTTGCAGCAGGATTCCTGTATGTTTCATATGATCTTGCCAAGAGCTAAAGAAACTAGCTATTTTATCTATACAAGCTCAGGCAAATGTTTGGAACCCAATTAACATTAAATCAACATAGATATTAATGTTGTTCAAGTGTAGGAATCTTGGCATTTAGCCATGAAAGCAATATGGTAGTGTGCCTCAGTTTCCCCTTTCCTAGTGCACATCGGGTCTGGAATGTCTTTTCTTCTGTGAAAAGTTCCAAGACTGTTTACAGGCACTAGCAGTGAAACATCAGTATAACAAGGCCTTTTAACATAAGTGTGTTCTCATATATTTCTCTTAACATGTTCAAGGGATTTTCCAAAAGATTAGGCACATTGTACATTTTTACAGTTGTTGGTAATAGCATTACACTAGTTACAAAAATTACCATGAGCAATAACAACAAATTCATTGCAAGTGTCCATCTATAATTATGTTTGTCATGCCATACCTTTGGCTCAATACCATTGGGGTTTTGACATTTTAGGGTTACCCTCCGGCTTCCCTTTGCAAAATTCAGTTTTCTCTTTCCTCCTCCTTCTGTAGGATCACACCCTGATTTCTCTTGCTTAATAGAATTCACTGGCTTATGGGGTGGGCTCTCTGTGCTAACAGCTATTAGCAAGTCTTTCTTCTCCCTCCCAGTCAGGTAATTTGCGTCAACACAGACACTAGCTTTTAAATTTTCAGCTGCTACCCATTCCAAGGCTGGACTCAGTTTTACAGAGATACCACACAAATTCAAATAGTCGGAGGGTGAGAGTCTGCTTGCTCTCCCCTGCATCCTCAAGCATTTGGCCATAAAACTGTTCTGCTCTGAAACACCAGTAACCAAATCTCTCCTCAGACCCTGAAGCACAGACTGCTCACTTACAAAATTAGCATGGAGACAGTCCTGTCCCAACACCATTGTCTTCCCAACAAGCTGGCCAAACCCAGGCACTTGGTCATAGGGCTGTTTAAATTCCTTAACAACTTTTACTCCATCTGAGACCATCTCAAAGCTGTTCACACTGGATTTTTCAAAAGGAAAGTCAGTGGATCCATTTACAATAGAAAATTTCTGGCTGTTAGGAACTGAAACTTCCTTGATTAAATCACTTCCACACCCTTTAGTTGTACCAAACTGCTTGCACAGATTACCATGAGGATTTCTTTCCTTAGCAGCTCCTCTAAGCAGCAATTCACCTCACAGAAACTCTGCCCTTCCCTGCTTCACCCAGGGCTTGCTCTAAAGGAACACTTTCTTGAGCCCCCACAGACTCTTTCTGGGTCTCACTTACATCCAGAATCACCTCTGGCCCATCAGGCAGATTCCTACACAATTCCTTTTCAGGCAAACTTATAGATTTTCTAGATAACAGGTTAGAAGCATTCTCCTTCCCTTGGCCATGAACAAGCTCAGGAATCTTTTCCTTCTTGCTACAAGTTGTCAAACTGTCAGTAGGTAACACAATTAAATCACCTTTTTGCTCTCCTTGTGCCCTGGCTAGGGTATCACCCGGATTAGACAGAGTTGCTACACCCTTTTCCAACCACACATTAGCAACTGGCAAACTACAAGCACCAGAATTGTCTGATCTCTGGGATTTTGCTAAGACACTAACTGGATGCAACCTAGTTACAGTGCCATTCTCCCCAGCAGACACAAACTTAGGACCATTCTCTTCCTGGGCTTTAGCTGTATTTACAACCAACTCTGAGACAATTGAACTATTCTCAACCATCACAGGCTGAAAGGCACCTTCTGTCTGCTCCACGGACACAGAAGAGCCAGAGATACATTCTCCTTCACCAGACACACAGCTTGGGATTTCCTTTCCCTTGTCCCAGCACACAAGGCTGTTCACAGATAACTGCTTGGAGACTGAGGTAGCTTCCTCCACAGGCAAGTCAATACCCCTGACAGACACAGGCACATTACCTTCACTGTCACATTTTTCCACACAGGAAACAGGTAAGGGATAGGGACACTCATTTTCCACTATTTCTGCCTTCCCAAACTGCTGACCAGATAAAGCCATCAGCTCACAAGGCTGCCTAGGCTCCTCCAAACCTTCTCTACCAGGCACATTGCCACTTCCAACAGATAAGCTGCTGCTTTTTTCACTACACTGAGCTACTTCCAGCAAATCACAGTTACTCATTTCAGGTTCACTTTTACAAGCTGCACTAGCCACCAATCCATTACCCATTACACATCTACCCTTTCCTTCCTCAGTTAGGGCTTCCACCTGACCATTTACTTGAATCTGCTCCTGAGAAACGTCTCCCTCTCCGATGAGATCTTTTTGCTCTTGATTTAACTCCAGATTCACTTCTGAGACATCAGACAGACATTCAGAAACTTCATTCCCAGACACACTGCTTTCTTGAACAGACAAACAGCTATTACCCACCAGGTTAGACTCCCCCTCTCCCCGGCCATAGCAAAACTGGTTAAACACAGAAAACTGCTCTGAGTAATACCACATATCAACATAGTTATAAGCTGGATTTTCAAGAGGATACAGTTTCTGCTGTTCTTTCCTTGCTTCTTTGACTTGGAGCTGAAGTCTGGCAGTTTCTTGTTGCATCTTGTGAGTCTCCTGTTCTAGGTCTTGTTGCCTCTGTCGAGCTTTCTCCTCGGCAGCCAGTAATTCCAGACTCCCCTTACGAGCTTTTTCTTCTCTCTCATCAGCCTCCTCCTTTCTTTCAGCAGCTTCTTCCCCCAGCTGGGCCAAGGCTTGCTTCTCTTCCATTTGAATTTCTGCAAGTTTTTGCTCATATTCAAACCGCAGGCAGTCCATCAGGGCTTGCAGTTTCATTGCTTTTGCAGATGCTTTCTGGCTCATGGTCACTGATCTTTAACCAACCAAACTCTCAATCCCAATTTTCAAATTTGGATAGCGTGGGGCTCTCACCCAAAGCCTAATTGACCTGGTTCTGTGGATCCTTGCACGACTACGCCACTGTGATGGTGCTGCCCGTGGGAGCCAGCTGAGGTCACTCCATCAGGGTGAACTGCAAACAAAATGGGGCAGACAAACCCCAAACGCTGGTGGTTATTCCAATACTTAGATTTACCAAGCCAGCACAAAACAGCTTCTATAGTACCTCACTGGTTACTTAGAAGTCCAAACCATGCAGTTCCCTTAAAGTGCCCAGCCTCAGGCCTCTGTCCAGACACACCTGTCAGATAAGATGATGTAAGAGTTAATAGAACAAAAGTGATTCGTATCTCTTTTGCCTGGAAAGGGTTAACAAGAACAGTGAGCCTGGCTGTCACCTGACCAGAGGACCAATTAGGGGGCAGAATACTTTCAAATCTTGAGGGAGGGAAGTTTGTGTGTCTGCTGTTAGTGTTTGGTTCTTGTTCACTCTGGGGGCCCAGAGGGATCAGATGTGCAACCAGGTTTCTCTCCAATCTCTCTGATACAGGCTCTTATAAGTTCAGACTTGTGAGTACTAGGTAGATAAGGCGAGTTAGGCTTATGTTTGTTTTCTTTATTTGCAAATGTGTATTTGGCTGGAAGGAGTTCAAATTTGTATTTTGCTGAAAGGATTTTAATTTGTACTTGTATACTTAGGCCGGGAGGGTATTCCCAGTGTCTATAGCTGAAAGATCCTGTAACATATTCCATCTTAAATTTACAAAGATAATTTTTACTGTTTTCTTTCTTTAACTAGAAGCTTTTCTTGTTTAAGAATCTGGTTGTTGTTTTTTATTCTGGTGTGAGACCCCAGGGGACGGGGTCTGGATCCACCAGGGAATTGGTGGGGAGAAAAGAGGGAAGGGGGAGAGAAAAGTTAACTTTCTCTTTGTGTTAGGATTACTTTCTCTCTCAGGGAGAGTCTGGGAGGGGGAGAGAGAAGGAGGGGGGAATGTGCATTTTCCTCCTCTGTTTTAAGATTCAAGGAGTTTGAATCACAGTGATCTTCCAGGGTAACCCAGGGAGGGGAAGCCTGGGAGAGGCAATGGGGGGAAAGGGTTTACTTTCCTTGTGTTAAGATCCAGAGGGTCTGGGTCTTGGGGGTCCCCGGGCAAGGTTTTGGGGGGACCAGAGTGTACCAGGCACTGGAATTCCTGGTTGGTGGCAGCGCTACAAGTTCTAAGCTGGGAATTAAGCTTAGAAGAATTCATGCTGATACCCCATCTTTTGGATGCTAAGGTTCAGAGTGGGGGTTTATACCATGACAGTTGTTCATTCCCCACACTGACAATTCAGACAGTCCCTTTCCAATTCGAATCTCCACCATATCATTCCAATAGCCAGGGGCAGGATTTCTCTGGGGCACTGAAATGTTTCAGGGGATTGGTGTGTGAGCTCAGCCTTGCATTCCATCCCTGATGTTTCATGGACTGACAACAGCAGTGTAAAGAAAAAGCTGAGCCAATATCTCACTGTCAGAGGTGAAGGTGGCCAAGTCCCCTCTGTCTGCCCATCGCCATTGCAGGAGAGAAGGGTTCACTGGAATCGAATGCCCTGGCTCAGACCAGAGACACAGGTAGGCTTTGCTGTTCATGGATCTGTGCAAAGGAAATTGTGTCTCTGTGTGAAACTGAGGAGGGAAATGAAATGTTTACATGGTGGCCCAGTGCCTTAACGAATCTGGGTGAAGGACTCGGATGGGAAATGATTTTACAGGAGTTCGTATCAATTTATTGCCCTGATTAAAAGCTATGGCTAAAAGGCAGCCACTGTTGTTAGTACTTGAACTGAGTGGTTATCAAGTCCATTGCCTTAACCAGGGGTAGTCGATTATTTTATCAAGATCCAGATTTGTTGGTCAAGTTATAGTCAATGTCTAGACTCCAGAGAAAATAATACACCGATGATAATAAGAATTTAGAAATAATTTGCAGTCACTATGGGCATAACTATGATGATTGTCTCGTGTTTCACTCTTTATATCTGGCACCACCATCACCTTTCCCTTTAGCCTTGTAGTTTACCAAGGGTAAAACTAAACATCTCTTCAGATACAAGGGAGTGTTTGTGTTCATTCTTGTTAGCTACACAGGCATTTGTTGTAGCTGCTTTCAATCCTCCGGCTCTGCCCTGATAAGTAACATTTCAGGGTGTTACTGAACTGAAGGAGGGAGATCACTTTTTGACAGATTACGCCTCCTCTTAAAGGTGTTTGTCTGGCTGGCAGCCCTGGTTCCCAGGTCTCTCCTGAGGGAAGAAAGTTTCTGTGCAAAATACTAAAACTTTTAACAGAGAGGAGGGAAAAGCGATGGCCACATGATGGGGCCAGTATGTACCACAACATGATTCTTTTATGTGGGATGACTCTGAACATTGACTGATCTTCACTCCCTTGGATTTGAAGAGATGTTTATTTGTGCACTTGGGAACCTATAAGGCTGAAACAATTTTAGGGATGGTGACACTACAATTGAAGGGTTTTTTAATGTAGAAATTGTTAAAAACACTAAGCTTAAACTGGAACTGCCTGTTATTAAAGGCTGGTTTCCCCACGTCACTTCCATAACCTCTGCTAGAAACACCCTGGGTTCTCTCCTGCCTCGGTGGGAACTAGAGGGAATCGTCCCCTGCTGCCCTTGGCTCCAGGCTGATTTTTTCTGGGGAGGGGACGTGGAATTGATTTGTTTGCTGTTGAGAAGGGAGCCGGACCAGTTCTCAGGGAACGAGAACTCCCAGCATCTTCCCAGCCCAACCCAGGCTGCTACCCTGTCCCAGCCTCTGTTGCCCTGGGGGCCCTGCATGTTTGACTCTAGAGCAGGCTGGGAGCAGCAGCTGAGGCAGAGGACAGCCTGGGCGGGGCACATAAGAAGGAGTTTAGCGAGCAAAAAAGGTAAAATGGCAGTGGAGTATTACCTTGGACTTGACGGCATTTCTCCATTGGTCTGTCTGCTTTGGGGCAGGGACAATAACACGTCCTGCTGCATTTGTTATTTCAAAATGCAGTTTAGGATTTTCATTCTTACATATGGTGCGCAAAGCAGGACTCAATCTTTGGCGTAAACTAAACAAGCTGCTCACAGATTCTGGCAGCCACAATGAACATTTGGGTGAGAGCTCAGACCTGCCCCTGTCCCAGAGGGAGGGGGTCATCTGTGTGGCGACTGGATCACTGATCTACCCTCTCCTAACTCCCAAACTTTCAGTAACTCTATTACCATTGCCTGTGAGTGTTATTTAAACCATAAGAAAAACCCTACTGGGCTAGACCAAAGGCCCATCTAGCTCTGAATCTTGTCTTCTGACAGTAGCCAATACCAGGTGCCCCACCAACCAGTCAACAAGGCAGCACTGTGAGTTGAACTCAGGATCTCCTGTTTACTGAGCAGGTGCTTTAACCAGCTAAGCCATGGTGCCTGCTGTTATTTAAAGCAGCCTATCTGCCCACACCTGACTGTCTGCCAACCCCCACAGGGGCCGGACAAGCTTTGCTTGCATTTGGATTCTGTAAAGCAGAGGAGCAGGTGACGTTTTACTCCCAAGGTTTGTGTGAGTGATTCTTTGGACACGTCTATGCTACAAAATTTGGTGGGTGTAACTACATTACACAGGGGTGTAAAAAATTCACACACACCCCGAGCAATGCAGTTATATCATCTTAATCCTGATGCAGATAGCGCTGTGTGAACAGGAGGGCTTCTCCCATCAACATAGATTGGGGAGGGGCTTGGTTAGTGAAGACCCAGAGAACAGGTGGCCCATGACTCTTGCATGTGGGGAGGCTGGACGTGAGCGCTGGAAGCTCCCTAGAAGCTAGTCCACCTCTTGCTTGCTCCTCTCCTCCCCTGAGGCCTCCTAGCCTGCTGCTCGTGCCTCTACACCCTCTGCCCCAAAGTCTGCCCACCACCCGCACCTCTCTGCCCCTCCCCTGAGACCTGCTCTGTCCACCACCCACACCTCTTTGTCCCCTGTCCTGTCCACCACCCACACCTCTTTGTCCCCTGTCCTGCCCACCACCCACACCTCTCTGCCCCTCCCCTGAGACCTGCTCCACCCACCACCCACACTTCTTTGTCCCCTGTCCTGCTCACCACCCACACCTCTCTGCCCCTCCTGTGCACCCATCCTGCCTGCCACCCACGCCTCTCTGCCCCTCCCCTGAGACCTGCACTGTCCACTACTCGTACCTCTCTGCCCCTCCCATGACACCCGTCCTGCCTGCCACCCACACCTCTCTGCCCCTCCCCTGAGACCTGCTCCACCCACCACCCACACTTCTTTGTCCCCTGTCCTGCTCACCACCCACACCTCTCTGCCCCTCCTGTGCACCCATCCTGCCTCCCACCCACGCCTCTCTGCCCCTCCCCTGAGACCTGCTCTGCCTACTACTCACACCTCTCTTCCCCTCCCCTGACCTGCACTGCCCACCACCCACAGCTCTCTGCACCTCCCCTGCCCAGCCCAGCCCAGCCCAGCCCACCGCTTGCACCTCTCTGCCCCTCCCCTGAGACCCGCGGTGCCCACCTCTTTCTTCATGCTGCTTCTGTTATTCCATGAAACATCAAGGATGGAATAAAGAGCTGAGTTTACTCCAGGGTGAGGAAAGAAAGGAGCCACCAACCCCCTGGCAAAGCTCAGTGCCCCAGAGAAAACCTGCCCCCTGCTATCGCAATCACTGATGTGCTGGGGATATGACGGGAAAGGGACTGTCTGAATAAAGGCAGGCCCCAGGGGATCGGGGAAGTGGGGGGGGTGAGCACTGGGGGCGGGCAGGAAAGTGACTCTCCACAAGTGACCCCTCCTCAGCTCATCTCTGCCCACCGTGTCTGTGGCTCCCAGTGCTGCTGGCCCCACTGACATCCCCCTTGGCTCTGGCTCCACTCAGGAGCAGCCGATCCAGCTCCAGGAGAGCACGAGCCCCCTGGGAACGGGACAGGGGTCAAGTGCCCCAGCCAGAGCGGGAAGGGGGCAGCCCAGGAGTTCTCAGACTGGGGATTACAGCCCCTCATGGGGGAGTGAGGTTATTATGTGGGGGTCACAAACCGCCCAGCTCTGCAGGCAGCAGAAATGAGGGTGGCAATGAAGCAAAGTCTGCTGTGAAAAGTGATATTGACAAATGTCTTCACACCCCCAGAACTGAACAGTAACTATTTTAAAAACCCTTTTCTGCTTATAACAATAATTCAATCAAAGTGTGTTCTAGGCTTAATTTAAAAGTGGTGAGAAAAGTTAAACTCATTTTAAAGAATTGGGTTATAAATTAAGCATTTAAAATAACGTTAAATATGAAAAAATGTGTTTTGAATTGATGGGGGGGTCGCCCTCAGCACCTTGCTTTGTGCAAGGGGTCACCAGTTCAAAAAGTTTGAGAACCACTGGGTTACACAGGGAAAGAGCAAAGAGAGACACTGAAACAGGCCTGCAGGGGAACTATCTGGGGAGAGGAGTTCCCAGCTCACAAATCTTCCCCGCTCCATTTACTGCCCCATCCCTGGGCTGTATCTCCAGTGCCGAGGACATCCCAGATCCCCCCCTCTGCCAAGGGTGCTTGCACAGGTAGTTCCTTCCTGCCAGGCCTCTGCCTCACTGAATAATTGCATAAATTAATTGGTGCTCCTCCCCTCCCCCTGCTTCTTTCTGTGACCCTTCTGCCAATTGGAATCAGCAGCAACATGGCCCAGGGTTCAATATCTTGGGGGTCCTTTTTAACAACACAACACAGAACCCGCTCGAGCCCACACCACCCCTGGGTGACTCTAGAGGCAATACTTCCCCTCCCCAGCACCGAGTCTGAGGCTGTGTCTACACTACCAGTGCCAACAATGGGTTCCGCTCGACAACAATCCACAGCAGTGCGGCCCGACACACATTCATTTTCATTCTCTGAGTCAGGAAACCCACAAAAGCCTCTTCTTTTGTACTGGGACAAGCAAAAATAAGGTGACACTAAATTATTCTGATTGCTAAAAGCAGGTTTAGGTGGTTGTGTATTTTTGAAAAAAAAAATCAATACTGATCCATCTAACTAGCAGCATGAGCTAAAGAAAAGAACGTGGACAAACCTTGTCAGTAACGGCTAATGTCCTAAATGGGAAATCAGCAGCGGGGAGAGCGTACAGTCTGAATGTGTATGACCCGACCCCAGCCCCCACCCCCACATAGCAGTAGCACTCTCTGTGCATTGGTGTGGTGGCTGAGTGGTTAACCAAGCAGTGACAATCCAAGGAGGTTCCCTGAATCAGTTTCACTCCTGAGGAGGTTCTGCACCAAAAAAATAAAAATTCTGTGCACAATATTTTAAAATTCTGCAAATTTTATTTGCCAATAAATAAATGTGGAGGCTCCAGCATGGTAGAGGGGAGCAGAGGCGCCTGGCTGCACAGAGGTGACAGATCACTCTACAGTCCCCTCTCTCTTCCAGGGAAACAGACTTAGTGGTGAGGCTGTACCTCTCTGCCGCCTACTCCAGGAGCCCCAAAAGACTCCCCAAAGCTGCTCATGAGGGGTGCATGACCACTCCTGTGGCTTCCCTATCAGAAAGTCAGATCAGCTGGCCCTGGGGGCTCCTGCCACTACTACCAGCAGCACAGTGGGGCTAAAATGGATTCCTGCCCACCCTCGCTCTGCACGGCGCACGACTCCCAGAAGCATCTGGCACGTCCCTGAGGGGTGTGTCTCTCACACGCTGCCCCTGGCCCAAGCGCCAACTCTGCCATTGGAACTGCAGCAATGGGAGCTGCAGGGGTGGTGCCTGTGGGTAGTGGTCCCAGGAGATCCCCCCTGGCCTCCTCCATGTAGAAGTTGCTGCCAGATGTGGATGCAGGTCACTTTCAGGAGCTGCCCAAGATAAGTGCCACACCCCAACACTCTGCCCCAGCCCAGATCCTGCACCCAAACTCCCTCCCAGAACCTGCCACCGCCTCCCCAGCCCATCCTAGAACCTGCACCTCATGTACCCAAACTCCCTCCCAGCACCTTAGGCAGAGGTTGGGGGAGGGGAAGGACTTGGACCCGTTCTGGGCATCACCAAACGTTACATAAACCTAGCAACCCTGAGCTGGTGCCCCAGTCACTGCACATCTCTCGCCTTCCAGGAGGGGGCTCTGTGTGGCAGGGGCTTTATTCCTTCCTTTAATCACTGTGGAAGGGTGAACAGGGAGATAATTTGTTCTTTTCTCTGCAGACTACTAGATTATTGCCAGGGCTGTAAATAAAGCCCAAGCTAGCAAAGGACAGTTTCGATCCATCGATCTCTGGGTTATGGGCCCAGCACGCTCCCCCTGCACCACTCTGCTGTGGGGGGAGGGGGTTTCCTACAGGATGTATTCCCAGTGCAGCTCCCAAGCTGTGCCCTGGCGAGCTGTGCCCAGGGGATTTAGATGCTTTAGAGGCAGGTGATTGACACGTGCTGGGTCCCATCTCCAAAGCTGAACTGACACGTGCTCGCTGCATTCTCAGCCGGGGGCTCCTTGGGCTGATGGTTCAGCAGCACCAGCCCCTGCCCCTGCTTTTCCCCTGGGGAGACCCAGCCCCTCTCCTGCCCCACTTCCCAGCTGAGGCGGGTCCCCGCTTCCCCGCCTGTCCCAGCCCCCCTGCAAGGGGCCCGGGGGCAGGGCCAGGCCCGGGGAGAAGCCGCCCCTTCCTGCCCCCCGCCCGGCCCCGCCCCTGTGGGCCGGCAGCGGGGCCATGGCCGGGGCATGGGGCGCAGCGCGGAGGCTGCTCCAGCCCTGCAGCCCGCGGGGCAGCGCGGGGCGGGCAGGGCCCAGGGGGCGGGGACGCGCGTGGGGTGGACACGCACCTGCCCCTGCCCCTGCCGGGAGGGGCTGCCTGGGGCTGCGGGGGGGCGAGTGGCCCGGGCGGAGCGGAGCGGCCCCTGCTGCGGGGCCGGGGCGACGGAGCCCGGGAGCGGCTGGGCCAGGAGCTGCAGGAGGGGCCTGGAGCGCAGCTCGGCTGTAGAGCTTGGAGCCCAGGCTGGGCCCGGGAGGGGGAGAGGGAGCCGGGCGGGGGGAGGATCTGGGGTGTCGGAGCCGGGCTGGGGGGTGACTATGGGGGAGCTTGGAGTGTATTGGGGGGTCAAGACTAGGAGTTTGGGATGTTGGGGGCTCCATGTTCAGATATGGCTCTGCGGGAGCTTTGGGATGTATTGGGGGGTCAGGACTAGGGGATGGGGATGTTGGGGGGCTCCATGTTCAGACATGGCTCTGTGGGAGCTTTGGGGTGTATTGGGGGGTCAGGAATAGGGGTTGGGGATGTTGGGGGGCTCCATGTTCAGATATGGCTCTGCGGGAGCTTTGGGGTGTATTGGGGGGTCAGGACTAGGGGATGGGGATGTTGGGGGGCTCCATGTTCAGACATGGCTCTGCGGGAGCTTTGGGGGCTGGAGCTGGGGAAAGTGGGGGACTGTCTGAAGTTGGCTGCTTGGGATGTGGGTGAGGCCCCGGGGAGCAGGGGGTTGGGCTGCAGCCTGGGGCCCTGTGTTTTCTCTGGAAAAGCTTCTCCCTGTTTCACCATCTCCTCTCAGTCTGAGTCCCAGGGACCCTGCACAGGCGTCTGCAGGGCAGTAGGGGCCCTGAAATCTGGCAGCTGGGAGGTTTGCAGCAGTTTCTAACCCTCCCTCCCCTGCTTCTTCCAGGAGGTACCACAAAAGTATCTGGCCCCTCTGGGAAAAGAAGGAGAAGCAGCTAAAGCCGAGGAGGAGCGACAAAGTGAGGAGCTGCTGGTAGGTGCCCAGAGACCCCAGCCACTGAGGTTTGCTGGCATAAGAATGATCTGGGGAATGCAGGGCCCACCCTGCCAGCCTCAGCCAGGGACCCATCCCCACTGGAGTCCAGGGAACCTGCAGGGTCAGACACGGGGGTGACATGATGCCCTTAGGATGCAGGAGGCTGCTGGGCAGGAGAGGGTCAGTCTGTGTTAGCCCAGAGCCCCTGCCCACGGACTGTCTGGATGTCACAGTGACCAGGGATCCTTTCTAGCTCCTGGGGGGTTGGGGAGGAAGGAGATGAAATGTGGGCTGCAGAGATGGAGGATTTGGCTCAGTGCCAGTTGATGAGGTTTTGGGGAGAAGTGTCCCTCCTGTTGGTGATGTACAGCTCACCCCGGCCCTGATCCCTCCTCCCTTCCTGGGATAAATGAACTTCCCATCACTCACTGCAAGAGATCTTGTGTTCTGGTAAATAACTCTGCCACCCGCCTCGAGGCGCATTTATGATGTTCCCCATTTACCGAGCAGATGAATTTCGGTGTTGATAAATGCAAAGTAATGCACATAGGAAAAGATAATATCAAATGGACATAAAATGATGGGGTCTAAATTAGCTGTTACCACTCAAAAAAGAGATTTTGGAGTCGCTGTGGATAGTTCCCTGGAAACATCCACTCAATGTGCAGCGCCAGTCAAAAAAGCAAACAGAATGTGGGGAATCATTAGGAAAGGGATAGACAATAAAACAGAAAATATCCTATTGCCTCCATATAAATCCATGGTACTTCTACATCTTGAATACTGTATGCAGATCTGGTCACCTCATTTCAAAAAAATACATTGGAATTGGAAAAGGCTCAGAGAAGGCCAACAAAATGATGAAGGGTTCAGAACAG